>NC_090265.1:698856871-699160085 GCF_040414725.1 Anabrus simplex
CGTCAAACTCCCCTCAACCTCCCCTCCTAGTCAGTGCTCAACGGCCTTCAAGGACGTCACTCAGTTAGCTTTAACACTTGAGGTGGAGTGGTCAACGCAGGACGAGCAAGGAGGTGAGTGACCAGACGGGCACTCAGTTTACATTTCAATTCATTTTTTTCAGTAGTTCACTCATATTTTTTTCTTTTCAGGCCCATATTGTCAACACACAACCAAGTTCAACTTGCGTCATCAACATAACTCTTCCACCTTCTTTATGTAATCAAGGAAGCTATTTTAATAAGACATTACCATGATACTATTTCATGCACAGTATGTTATAATTTTATTTGCATAGCCACTCGTGTTGTTTCATATGTGGGTAATTCTACGCATATAACAACATTTTAATCTGTGTTTTAACTGGACTTCATGGTTCATATCATGTTCATGCTGCACCATTTTAAGATTCAAGATTGACAAGACGCCAACATGCCGTGCCGCGCCACAAGATTTAAAGACTTTTCATCAACCAAATTTAACGTGTCCTCACCTTATTTTCAATGTTTGTATGTGTGACTGAAGATGTCCCATAAGAGGACAAAACATGTATCACGAATATAGTCTAATGTAGTCTTTTCAATAAAGATAATTATAGTATTGTAAAGGTGGAATTATAAATTTAATGTTCACAAGTTGATACTTTTTGACAATACGGGCTCTAATATTAAATTTATTTTGTGCAATAGATTTGAGAACTTCGGAAGAATTGGAATGCTGCGTACCGTTACCAGATGTTATTTCTCCTGTCAACTTCATCAGTTCATTTTTAAACGTTTCCAGCGTGTCTTCAGTCATGGCCACAGAGAAAACCACTTTCTGACACCAATTTTTGTTAGTTCGTTTGTCACCATTTATTATACTACATATTAAATCCACTTGATTTGCGGCAGAGCGATACAGCTTACCCACGTTCACCACCATCTGGAATTCACTCTTGCATAGTCTAGTGACACATAGGCCTAGCCTCTATACTATTTCAGATCTAAAATGTGTGCTGTGTCACATAGAAGCTTTGGACCTATGAAACGAAAATGGCTACCCCATACGAATATTTTGCAGTGTGATATGTAGGTAAATGTTTTTACTTTTATAGATTGAAATTACTGGATAACACTCCTTCTTGCATACGGAAATGTGATAACTGCTGCCGTTTGCGAGATCCAGTTAAAACTCTTGGAATCCTTGTCTTATTGTCCAAAATCACACACCCAGATACTTACAAATGCATACCTGTGCCTGTTAGGTCATCAGTCCAGGGACTTGTTGGATCCTCAGATAGCACCACCAAAGGCTATGCAGTTGTAGGGAAACCACAAAAACCAATGCGTAGTGGACATTAAAGAAACCCTCAGAGTTTACCCTTTAAGGAAGAAGATACATCAACATAATACAAGAAGAAGAAATGGTATAGACTCTCCTCGTGTTAGATTAAAGAAAATGCAAAAAAAATATCATAACTACGCAAGCTCCCATTGGAATCAAGAGGCATGACTGTGAAATGCTTTCAAAGGACTCTAAAAAGCTGGCTGATGGGAAACAGCATATACAGTACTGTATACAGGAATCTGAAGAAAAATTGATGCACCTCTACATAAAAATAGTTATTACAGTATATATTACAAGCAAGTGATCGATGTTTAATAGTACAGTATAGTATAATTATATAGTCACGATTTTTAAGAGCATAATTTTTATGGATTGTTTGACATTGTCTTTTACAATGTACATTGTTTAATGACAATGAATTCTATTCTAGTTGTGACCTCCCTCAGAAACATCAGTGTGAAGAAGATACTATGAAGCATTAACCAAAGATCTGTTTGCAAGAACTAGAAACTCACAGATAAAGTACGAGTATGAATACCCGCACAAATATGAGGAGAAGAGGAAGTCTTTGTTTAACACTGTATTTGAAAATAGGTAAAATAGGAGGAAAAAGAAAGAGGAAATGAAGAAAAAGTAATAGAACAGAGTCAGCTTCAAGGAACATTAAAAATCAGGGAAATCAGATACAGTGAATACCTAGGTTGAATTCACACAGAAGGTCAACAAGAACTGTAGGGCTGATCATAAGTTCTTAATCAAATAATGAAAATTAAGAGAAATGGCTATGAACAAATAAGGAAAATCAGAATGAAAGACAAATAAACCAGAGATGAAATGGGACAAAGGTCTGAGAATCTGTATAAAGCTATTAATTCAGTCCATGAATCGGAGCCAATATTATAGATGGTGGAAATAATAATATGCAGAACAAAGATTGAGAGCTATAATCAAACCACAGCTTGAAGAAGCAACAGCACAATAATTGACCTGATATTTGCTGTTAAGTTGACTATGGAAATAACTGACAGAAAGGAAAAGATGTCATCTTTGATGTCTTGGATATCAAATAGCCTGTATTTGTGATTAAATTACGGGAAAGTCTTGCAAACAGAAGTCCATCAATAATGTGAATGTGTAATATCAGAATGATGTACATTGCCACAAAATATGTGATGGATATTCAGAAGGATTGAGGCAAGACAAGGTGTACAAAAAGTATGTGTTAACCCTCAACTGATATCAATTGTCTATGAGATGGTTGTCAAACTCTCCTACAGCCATCTTCTCTCCTTCCAAGGACTGAGTCAATTTATATTTAAATACAGTAGCGAACCTGGTGACGAGGAAAAACTGTATGCTCTAACCAACATAGATATTGTATATTAGAACATAAATCTATGTTTTAAATTTTCCAGTAATTTTGATTTCTTTACATATTTCTATATTCTTTATAAAATACAGGCACAGCAGAAAAATTAGCTCCTTTTCTGGATGTTTCACTTAAGTTTTGCTATGACATGATTGGAAACATCTTTTCAAGGAATTAAGTTCAATAAACATACATACATACGTACATACATACATAAGCTACATACATACATACATACATACATACATACACTATCATTATAGACTGTTATGCATTTCAGCATTCAGTCTGCAAGCCTCTGTGAATTTACTAAATGTCGCCACAATCCTCTAATTGCAACTAGTGCTGTGGCCTCATTTCGTTCTATACCTCTTATATTTAAATCGTTAGAAACTGAGTCTAACCATCGTCGCCTTGGTCTACCTCTACTTCTCTTACCCTCCATAACAGAGTTCATTATTCTCCTAGGTAAACTATCCTCCTCCATTCGCCTCACATGACCCACCACCACCAAGGCCGGTTCATGCTTACAGCTTCATCCATCCCGTTCATTCCTCAATTAGCCTTTATCTCCTCATTCCGAGTACCCTCCTGTCATTGTTCTCACCTGTTTGTACCAGCAATCATTCTCGCTACTTTCATGTCTGTTACTTCTAACTTATGATTAAGATATCGTGAGTCCACACAGCTTCCACTCCCGTAAAGCAAAGTTGTTCCCAAAACGGAACGATGTAATGATAGTTTCGTCTGATAGCTGACTTCCTTCTTACAGAATACTGTTGATCGCAACTGTGAGGCTCACTGCATTAGCTTTACTACTTCTTGATTCAATCTCACTATATTACCATCCTGGGAGAACACACAACCTAAATACTTGAAATTATCGACCGGTTCTAGCTTTGTGTCACCAATCTGACATTCAATTCTGTTGAATTTCTTACCTACTGACATCAATAATTTAGTCTTCGAAAGGCTAATTTTCATACCATACATATTGCATCAATTTTCAAGTTACAAGCTATCAGACTGCAGGCTTTCGGCACAATCTGTCATTAAGACCAAGTCGTCAGCATAGGCCAGGCTGCTTACTACATTTCCACCTAACTGAATCCCTCCCTGCCATGTTATACCTTTCAGCAGATGATCCATGTAAACTACGAACAGCAAAGGTGAAAGATTACAGCCTTGTCTAACCCCTGTAAGTACTCTGAACTAAGAACTCATTCTACCAGCAATTCTCAGTGAAGCCAATTGTCATCATAGATGTCTTTGATTGATTTTAATAATTTAATTCCTTTAATTCCAATGCGAAGATCTTTTCCCTCGGTACCCTGGCATATGCTTTCTCTAGATCTACGAAACAAAAACACAACTGCCTATTCCTCTCGTAGCATTTTTCAATTATCTGGCGCATACTGAAAATCTGATCCTGACAGCCTTTCTGTGGTCTGAAACCACACTGGTTTTCATCCAACTTCCTCTCAACGACTGATCGCACCCTCCCTTCCAAGATGCCAGTGAATACTTTGCCTGGTATTCTAATCAATGAGATACCTCGATAGTTGTTGCAATCCTTCCTGTTCCCTTGCTTATGTACAGGAGAAAGTACTGCTTTTGTCCAGTCTGAAGGTACCTTACCAACACTCCATGCTAATCTTACTACTCTATGAAGCCATTTCATTCCTGCCTACCCACTATACTTCACCATTTCAGGTCTAATTTCATCTGTTCTTGCTGCTTTATGACAATGGAGTTTATTTACCATCCTTTCCACTTCCTCAAGCGTAATTTCACCAACATCATTTTCCTCCTCCACATGATCTTGGCTGTTCGCAACACCACCAGGAAGACTTCCTTTTACGTTGAGAAGATGTTCAAAATATTCCCTCCACCTCTCCAGTGATTCGCTTATATCTATTATGAGTTCACCTGAATTACTCAAGACACTGTTCATTTCTTTTTTCCCTCCCTCCCTAAGATTCTTTTTTACTGTTCAGAAAGGTTTCCCTGCTGCTTGACCTAGCCTTTTCGGGTTATTACCAAAATCTTTCCATGACTTCCTTTTGGATTCAACAACTATTTGTTTCGTTCTGTTTCTTTCATCTACGTACAAATACCTGTCTGCCTCAGCACCTTCTTTAGAGCCATTTCTGATAAGCCTTCTTTTTACGTTTACAAGCCGCTCTCACTTCATCATTCCACCAAGATGTTCGCCTTTTCCCATTTCTAAACACAGTTTTTCCTAGGCATTCCCTTGCTGTTTCTACTACAGAATCCCTGTACGCCACCCATTCTCTTTCTATATCCTGAACCTGTTTACTGTCTGCTGTTCGAAACTTCGCACTAATCATATCCATGTACAAATGTCTAACTTCCTCGTCCTGGAGATTTTCTACCCTTATTCGTTTGCAGACAGATTTCACTTTCTCTACCGTAGGCCTAGAGATACCTAGTTCACTACAGATCAGATAGTGGTCTTTATCATCAACAAATCCACGGAAAACTCGTACATTCCTAACAGATTTCCTGAATATGAAGTCGGTTAAGATATAGTCTATTATGGATCTGGTACCCCTAGCCTCCCATGTGTAGCGGTGAAAAGCCTTAAGCTTGAAGAATGTATTCGTAACTGCTAAACCCATACTTGCACAGAAGTCCAACAAACGCTTCACATTCCCATTAGCTTCCATATCTTCCCCACATTTACCAATCACCCTTTCGTATCCTTCAGTTCTGTTTCCAACTCTTGCTTAGAAATCGCCCATTAGCACTATTCAGTTCTTGCTGTTGACCCTGACCTCGATGTCACTCAATGCTTCATAAAACTTGTCAACTTCATCTTCATCTGCTCCCTCACATGGTGAATACACTGAGACAATTCTCGTCCTAATTCCTCCAAATGACAAATCAACCCACATCATTAGCTCGTTTACATGCCTAACAGAAACTGTGTTGCGAGCAATGGTATTACTGATAAAGAGCTCCCTACCCCATACTCTGCCCTTCCCTTTCTGATACCCGTCAAGTACACTTTATAATCTCCTATCCCTTCCTCGTTATCTCCCTTTAGCCGAATACCACTTACTCCTAGCACATCCGGATGCATCCTCTTTGCTGACTCAGCCATTTCTACTTTCTTTTTTCCATAAGCCCCATGAATGTTGATAGGTCCCCATTGAATTCCATTTCGTCCGCCAAGTTGTTTCCAGGGAGTCCCTCGCCTGTCAAATGGGAGTGGGACTCCGTTACTCCCATAGGTCCGAGGCTTGCTTAAAATGTTCTGCGCTCGGTAAATTCATGAAGCAGAATGCTACCCTCCTTATACATAGTCCAAGTGAGGATCTCTCCTCTAAAGGGTTATGGACCACCGGTGGATTGTATAGTCCTAGCCGCCTGAGCACAAGTAGGGCCATGACTCAGAATATGTCCGAGATGCCCACTCCCATTCCATAGCGAATGGTATCCCGACTCTTAGGACCACTTACTAGGTCACTCAGCCGTTACCCATGGTTCACGGATTAGGACGCGACTACAGTAACCCCCACCATGAACCATTAACAACAGAAATCTAGAAAACATTATGCAGTTTAATAGTAAATATCTAGTTTCAGACAGACACTATGATAGCATTTATGAAACTAGTGGCGGTAAAATAACTCAAAACTCCCATATCCACAATTAGGATAACATTCTTGCTTGTCAGATGGGGAGATGATATAAAGCCAAAATGAACAGGAACTGAGTGACTGAAACAAAAATGTATTATGTCAGCCCTCACCCAGTAAACAAATTTTGCAAACTGAAACCTTTTGCTCTCTTGAACTCACTCGGAGCTGAACGATTCTGTATATTAGTTAGATTCTGTGTTTTGCAAAGAATATGATTATTACTCCAAAGATTTAGTAATTCAGTGATAGTGTGTTCATTCTGTTGAGTGCAACAGTCTGTCAAGACTGACAAAAAGCCTATAGACATTAATCAAAGTTATAGAGGTTTCCTACCTTAGTGCAGGGATCATTCTCATATCTGTTAACAGTAAAACCTCCTTTAATTTTGGAGAAATGTTAGCATTCTCTCGTGTTTAGAACTTACCCAAGGCTTTTAAGACAAGAAGAGAAATGTTAAATACTCACTAAATACAGGACTAACTTGTTTACACACTGACATGGAGGGAGTTAATTAGCTAAAGCCTGTAAAATGTGAGATCAGCCAGTTTTAAAAGTTCACCGCCTTTTTGTTTATGATAATGTGTTGGTCCTTAAGTCATGGCTTAAAAAGTTAAAAACAAAATGTTTTGGCAATGTATTTTCTGTTTAATCAACAGAGAACTATGTACTATTGTGTTTAGTTTTTTGTGCCGATATAAGTTTTCTTTGTTTCAGGTAATTGGAGTGTCAAGTCGGCAAGAAAAGAGCATTTTCGATATCTTCTGCCTTTTTCGAGGTGCCAAACCCACAGAAGATTTGTGAAGTATGTGGTGAATAAGCGATGCCTCTTAGGGTGGCTCAAAATTGGTTCAAGAAATTCAAAGACGTGTACCGCACCTGACGATGCGTTCATTTCGATGAGTAGTGACTGAATCGCCTTATTCAGAAAGATTCATGCCAAATGACAAGAGAATTGGCAGAGATAAGGGAATCCTCCCACAGTATCATACAGCGTCACCTTCACTCAATGGGAAAGGTTAAAAATTTAGTAGCATTACTTTAACATGCTTTGAACGACAACATAAATCAACGGGTAATGATCGCCTTCAGTGCGCTTGACAGTCATCGGTCCACGCATGGACACAAGGAGAGATTCCACTACCAAACTGTCACCGAAAATGAAAAATGATATATTTGTGCTAATACGAAGCAGCGCAACGAATGGCTTATCCCGAGGAAATAACCAACATCACGATCAAATAAGGTTTTCACCCGTGCAAAAGTATGTTGTGCATATAGTGAGGCCAGGAAGGCAGGATCCACTACGAAGTGCTACATAGGTACCAAACTGTGATTGCAGAACTTTACGTCCAACAAGTGCAATGATTCAACAATGTTATCCTTCAAAAATGAACCTGACCGGCGACATGGCTCTCATCTGTAACACGAGAATGCACGTCCTCACATTGCCAATATGGCAAAGGAAGCCATTCAAACGTTGTCTGGGAAAAACTCCCACGTCCTCCATATTCTCCTGACTTGACGCTTTTGAATTTTCATCTATTGCGTTTCCTCTAGAATGCAAAGTTTGGCGTTTCATTCAATAATGACTTAGAATTGAAGGCTTGGTTGGATTATTTCTTCGAGTCGAAACCAGATGATTCCTACCATCAAGGCATTGAAAAGCTTGTTGAACGTTGGGAAGAAGTTAACAACAAAGGAGAATACATTATCGATTGTTTGATGTACATATTTTGTTCATTAAAAACGCCATGACTTAAGGGCCATCCAGGTTTAATATTTGGTTACTCTGAATTCTCTCTAGAATACCTACTGCGTGAAGTGTTTAAACTGTAAACTGCACACCTACCTAGAATTTTCAGGTCGTCTTCGTCATTCCTATCGTCCTGTTGAAAAAGAAGAGAAAAACATTTATACACATTTAGCACAAACAAAATGACCATCTTTAGTGAATCCCAAATTACTGGTTCAATGGCGCTATGTGACAGTGCAAAGAAAGAACTAAGGGTGCGCATAGATGTGTGCTGAACTGCCGAGCAACACATTCCTTGGTAAGCTGTGAAAGCAGGCATTAAAAGATCAGCGGACCTTGCAGACACACATCCACAGCTTCAGAGAATTAGTATTTTAGGCAAATAAATGACTTACTGAAACAAGTAATGTTGTGTTCCTGGCTCATTAGGAGCAACTGGGAACAACAAGTTTACATTCTGCTGATAAGTTGATTTTGTAGAGCAATCTACTGGGCAGGCATCAAACGATCACCGGAGACATCTTTCACAGTCATCTAGTATAGAATACAGTTAAACACAATGAACGCAGCATCTCATTTGCGACATCAGGGATTTTGCTTGTGCGTGTCCAGAGACAATTAGTTATATAAACCACCTGGACATAAAGATATAGATCGTTTTCCAAAATCATGTATGTGTGTATTGAAGCCAACTGGTTCATGTCATTGGCATGTGAATATAATGTAATGTGAGTAATATTTGAGAAGGTAGAGTTCATATTTAAGCATTATGTATGTAGGAATCTGGCCTGCTGAATCATATCTTTAATGGCACACGTATAGAGGTTTGGCGGATGATGCATCATAAAGAGCGTAACGGAATTTATCTTTTGGAAGAGAGAGAAACTTGAGATTGAGATGAAACAGAGCTAGTGGGATTAACTGGTGGAAATTTTGAACCGACAGATCATAAGGCAGCACGTAAAGGAAGAACTGGTGTAGTTGCAGTAGTGCCAATGTGAGAACACTGCAAAAAAAGTTAAGTCCAGAAGAGCTGATTCATCATCATCATCATTTAACAGTTTCAGTTTCCCCAATTACTGTTGGCAAGCCCCTTCCATTCTGTCTTATTGAGATGCGTTATGTTGTTAATGACGTCCTCCAGTGCCCTTCCCTGATCTGCAATGTCTATCTTTATGACGTCCATCCAGTGGGTTCCTGGTCTTCCCAACCATCTGTTTCCCTGCTACATGTCACTCCAAGTTAACATATGCTGTCCTTGTTAGCTCCATCCTCATTACTTGCCCAAACCACCTCAGTCTGGACATGCTGAACCGATCTAACAATGATGTAACAATCCCAACTTCCTTCCTAACCACATCATTCTTCAACTTGTCCAGTTTGGTTTTTTGAATTGTGGACCTAAGGAACTTCATCTCGGATGCCTGCAACCTTGATGAGTTTTTCTTAGTGAGGATACAGGTTTCAATACCATAGGTTAAGATTGGTATGAAGTACTGACTGAACATCACCAGCTTTGATTTCTTTGGTACTTTGGGATCCCAGAGGAGTGTTCGTAATTGCTGGTCGAAGTGAGAGCTCTTCTGCACTCTATTTGCCACCTCCTTTGTGGCTAGTGTATCCCGAGATATTACACTGCCGAGGTATGTAAAGCTTTTCACAACTTTCTAGTGGATAGTTTCCTAGCATGATGTTCGCTGGTCGTCTCTCTCTGTTTATTGCCATCACTACTGTTTTGAGTTCAATTATCTTGGGATTGAACTTCTGGAACTTAACCTTCCATTCATTGAATTTTGACTGTACTTGTTCCTCAGTTTCTCCCCAGATCATAACATCATCAGCAAAGGCCATTGCATTTAACTCACCACAGGTTTTCTTGGATGTTCTTCATTATGTCATCCATGAGGGTGATAAACAATAATAGGATAGTACACTGCTTTGCTGGATTCCACTTTCGGTCTTGAACCAGAATGTATATCTGTCACCCAATCGCGCACAGCTGGTACAGTTCTCATACAGCATCTGAACTTCCTCACCAGTCCCTATGGCACATTCTTTTTTCTCAGGCATTCCCATATATTCTCTCTTGCAATGCTGTCGTATGCCTTCTCAATGTCAAGGAAAACCATAAAGAGATCTTTGCCTTTTTCCCAATATTTTTTCATGAACATACGGACACTGAAGTTTAGGTCTGTTGTGGATCTGTTAGGGCTGAAGCCATACTGTTCCTCTTCGAACTGTGGCTCTAAGATGGCTCGCAATCTGCTCTCTAAGATTTTCTCAAGAATCATGATGTTTGCTGGTCGTTCCTCTCTGTTTATTACCATCGCTACTGTTTTGAGTTCGCTTATCTTGAGTTTGAACTCCCGGAATTCCTGGTGAATATAAAGCATAAATAAGACCCTTATGATTCTGTAAAAATGTCATTAAATATCCTGGCAGCTTGTGTAATTAAATATGCGATTACCAGAGACAGGAATTGTGTGTAATAATGTAGGGGAATCCCTAACGTATGTTCTGTAAGGCACGCAGACTGGAAGATACCATGTAGGAACTCACTCTGAACTGTGAAATTGAACGTGTCGGACGTGTTCTTAAGATCGTTGCCAGGAAACGTGGAATTAATATTGAACATTTCTGAAGACAGTAATAAAAACTTGAACTTAGTCTACAGGGATTTTTCCTTAAGGGAAATGATAATGATAAATTGTCACAGACTAATAATTATAGTGATGTGAAGTGTCAAGCTACTTGATATTCGAGCAGTATTAGAATCGATAAATAATGACGTTGCGAGTCAATCTAGAACTTCAATCTAAATAAAATTGAATAATAGATTCCGGTAAAGAATAGTATACAGATTGAACTGTAATGTGAATGGAATCTTAAGAAGGAGCATTTTATTGTGTTTCTTTAACATGTATAATAATTGATTGTATGCTTTTATGCTCAGTGTATTTCGGACTATGTGGGACACGAGTTTATAAATTATGCCATAAATCAGATTGTGTCGGAACAATGTACTTCAAGAGAAGAACCATGGAGGAGAGCCCTGAGGATGGTCGTATTTCCAACATGATAATGGAGTGAGCACCGCATCAATGGGCCGACCCCATGGCTGAAATGTTGAATTGCTGAATCATGGACCAGCGCAGGCAAGGATGAGTACAACTGATTTTATTTAATCTCACATTAAATGCATGCCAAGCTGCCTGAAAACATTTGTATATAGTAATTTCTTGCATTAATATTAAAATTTGTTGATTTAATTACGTAGCAAGGGTCAGTTAGATTAGTATAGAGAGTTTGTGGTACTAATGCCTTGGGGGTGTTTATATTTGTGTATATAAATTTTGTGTGATAATGTTAATTTGATCTTCAGAATATATTCTTAAGCGTGTGTTAAATTATTATTCTTACAGTGATATGAGCGTGTGTTAGTGTAATGTTAATAAAGACGAGATGGCATTAAGTACATTTTGAGTAGTTTGTGGAGCATGTTAGTCGTATGGCATGTTGCACGATTATTTTCGCTTTTCGAGAAAGGTTGATTAGTGATGTGCTACGGACTCGAACCAGTGACCATCGGTGAATATTACGGTTTATATTTAAAGTCATCGTATGAGGATAAGTGATTTGTAGAGCCCTGCACGGATGCGGATATCTGTGGATAAATCTATGCATATGTGTGAATTTAGTGTCTTGGCGGATACAAACTATATGCCAGTGGGGATAATTTTCCTGATAATTTCCAAAGAATGACGCTTATCGATTTTCACTCAGGTATACTCTTACTTGTAGTTAGGCAACCCTTGACATTTGTATGCTAGAATGGTGATATAAAGAGCCTTCAGACCATAAAGCCGTAAATCTGATCTAAGCCTAACTGGCCTCTGCGCGCAGTTAGTGGAAGAAAGGTCAGTACGTCGGTAGTTATCGCAAGAGAGATTCCCTCATAACCTGTGACTGTAGGGGTTCTGGTGACTCGTGTCATTTCTATTGTATTATGTTAACAGATCTATCCGTTTCAAAACCTTGGGTATAATATACTGTAGGTAAATATTTATAATAACCGCGGATAACCATTTGCGGATGCGGATAACCTTTCTCGGATGCGGGTGTGGATGAAGGATGTTATTTTCTATATCCGCGCAGGGCTCTAGTAATTTGATTGTGGTCAAGCTAGCGATCTGGGCTGTGAAGTAGTTCATGTTTCTCATTGGTTCTTTATTGAGTTTATTTTGTGCTTTATTGAGATATGATATTTAACATTCAGAATGTTAGTGAGAGAAAGGAAACGAGTGATAAATCTGAGAGGAGATATTATGAAAATGATAATTGAGGGCAAGATATTGAGTATTCCTGAGTATAGATTTTGAGGAATATTCTTGTGAATCCTGGTGAGATCTGAACCAGTGAATATTACGAGCCTGAGAGAGGCCAGATTATAGATAGATAGATAGATAGATAGATAGATAGATAGATAGATAGATAGATAGATAGATAAATGTCTTTATTGGCGTAGTTAAGGCCATTGGGCCTTCTCTTACACTAAACCAATTAGTATAGATTAAAGTCGTAATTAATACTAGAAGACACAATTAAAACACAATCAAAATACAACTGAAATAAAATTCTACCACAGTAGGACATACATACAACAGCAATAATAATAATAATTATAATAATAATAATAATAATAATAATAATAATAATAATAATAATAATAATAGCTAGTAATGATATTGTAGTAGCACGATCACTGAAAGGCCAGAAATTCACAGGTCACTCGCATCCTGTTTTACCTCTTAACGCTCTGTTAAATGACATTGTAGTTGGTATTCCTCTGACGTCGTCCGGTAAACGATTCCATTATCGTGCGGCAGACACCGAGAATGAGCTGTTATATGCGGCAGTTCGATGGTGAGGGATGATGAGCAGGTTGGATGTTTGAGCCCTTGATGTCTGTCATGAACATTTGAGAAGTAATGGAAACGTGAAGAAAGGTAGGATGGGGAAGATGTAGTAAGAACTCGATGGAGGAGAGACAAAGTATGATGGTTACGACCAACATGGAGTCGCGACCACTCTAATTTTAGGAAAGATGGTGACACGTGGTCATATTTTCTTAAACTGCATATATATCCCAGATACGCATTTTGAGCGTGCGGTAGCCTTAGGGAAAATTGCGGCCTGACGTCATTGAATACATCATCACAATAGACAAAATGTGGTATTACAAGGGCTTCAATTAATTTCTTTTTAAGCTTTATTGGAAATATATATTTATATTTATATAAAGAATGTACAGCTGAGTAAACGTTTTGACAGATATGTAAGACATGTGCAGACCACGTCATGCGTTCGTCCATGATAACACCGAGATTCTTCACTTGTGATACAAAAGGAATTGGGACATCCTGACAACGGACGTTTAGTTATACTTGTTATTTGACTTTGATGGCCAAGAAGGTTTACTTGCAACTTTTTAGGGTTCAATTTCAGGCCGTGCGCAGCAGACCAATCACTAACAGACTGTAAGTCAATATTTAGTAAATCGATATTTTCCTGGAGGTCTCGTGCTGTAGAGTCGGTGTAGAGTTGAAGATCGTCAGCGTACATATGGTATTTGCAGTGTCTTAAATTGTATGATATGTCATTCACAAAGAGTGCGAAAAGAAGAGGACCAAGTACAGAGCCTTGAGGGACTCCTCTCTTCACGTGGCTCCACGAGGAAACGATTCCATTATTACCTTTCACACATTGTTGACGTCCGTGAAGATAAGAATGCATCCAAGCAATCGTACTCTGAGAAATATGTAGAGCCTTCAGTTTTACAAGTAAAATGTCAATGTCTACGCTGTCGAAAGCTTTACTGTAATGTAGTAGTACCAGAACTGTGAATCGTCCTCTGTCTATTGTTTGTCTAACATCCCCAGTCACTTTAAGTAAGGCTGTAGTTGTATTATGTCCTTGTTGGAAACCGGACTGAAGAGGATTAAGGAGATTGTGCGTTCGAAGGTACTCAGACATTTGTGTATGGACTACATACTCTAAGATTTTTGATAAAGCTGATAAAATACAGATTGGACGATAGTCTCCCTCGTTCGAAGGCGTTTGACTTTTCGGAAGAGGTAGCACAATAGCCTTCTTCCAGAGAGTTGGATATGTGGAGTATAGAAGAGAGAAATTGATTATATGAGTTAAGGTTGGTAATATACAATCAACCATGTCAGTCCCTATGTCATCAATTCCTTTTGCTTATTCTGAGGACTGCTTTTCTGACTTGGAGGGCCGTCACGTGACTGAAATAGAATTTCTCTCTGTCAGGAGTAGGGTGTGTACCATAATAATTCATAAGTCTCTGTTTGTCGTAATTTCGTACTGCGGAGCAGTTAGCAGTAAAGTACTCGTTAAGAGTCTCGAGAGGTACTGTAATTTCTTCTCTGGTCTTGTTCTTCGTAAGTCCAAGCTTATTAATAGATTTCCGAAATGTCGTCGCTATTCTACCGGCGGGCGTAATAAAACTGTAAGCGTGTCGCAATTTAGCATTTCTTATTTGTTGTGTTGTCTTATTTCGTAACTTCCTATATTCGCCAAAGTTTTGTACGGTAGGGTCATTTTTGTACTGTCTGTGAGCGCAGTCTCTTTGTTTCATAAGTTGTCTAATTTTGTCATTTAACCACGGGGAGGGTCCTTTCGATATTCTCGCTCGCCGCTTTGGGGCATGCTTGTCGAATAGTTCCGTTACTTTGCTATTAAAGAAGTCAACTTTTTCATCTAGATTGTTATAGTTCGTTATGTCATGCCAGGGTATTTTTCCCGCGTCCTCTGACGTCACTTGTCGATTTCAACAGCCACCGTATGTCGCCTCAGACCAGCTACCCTCTCCCGTCCTTCCGCTGCCCCTACTCCCCTCACCCTCCAGCACAAACCTTGACCAAAGTACCGCTAGTATCCTCAAGAATTTCGTCTCGCAACATCCCAGAGCCCTACACGTCTGTCATATATTTTTCAATGGTCGATAGGTGATGAATTTCTGGGAGGGTTTCGGTGGCCGGAGGTTATACGAGATGTATATTGCGTCATGTGCGGATATACCAGGTACGGAGGTTTGACCAACATTGAAAACTCTGTCTGAGTTGCTGGTAACTATAAGATCTAATAGTGTGTGCGAAAGAGATGTATGGTGAGTCGGAGAGAGAGGTAAGATTTCCATATTATAGGCTTGAAACAATGTTTTGAGTCGTGTGGATTCGGAAGAAGTTGCGTCAGTTAAGTCCGTATTTAAATCTCCCATAATTATTGTGTGAGGGTAGTCCGGCAGTAATTTAGTCAAGTCAGCTTCAAAATCCCCTAAGTGACCTGTATTCGGAGGTTTGTAAACTACGATACTCCTGCAAACGCTTTAATCCCGTTCGTTGTTATTTCTACGAGCATGTATTCCGGTTTTCTCTCATATCTGCCTGGTGAATCACCGACCAGCTTAGGTTTGAGGCTAGTCAGTAAATAGCCACATACCCCTCCACCCCGCTTGTGAGTGCGGTATTTCTCAGAAGCGAGTAGCCTTCAAGATGACACAAAGAAGACTGGCTATTGTCTGTTAACCATGACTCAGACACTAGCAGGACATGGAAAACAGGTGGAGAGAATATTTCAACAATCTCGTCCATTCTGTTGGCTGCTAATATACTTTGCGCGTTTATATGACAGACGTGTAGGGCTCTGGGATGTTGCGAGACGAAATTCTTGAGGATACTAGCGGTACTTTGGTGAAGGTTTGCGCTAGAGGGTGAGGGGACTAGGGACAGCGGAAGGACGGGAGGGGAGAGGGTAGCTGGTCTGAGGCGACATACGGTGGCTGTTGAAATCGACAAGTGACGTCAGAGGAATTTGTTTTGTTACTTGTAAATCTTGCCAACTTGGAACGATGAAAATTAACAAAATGTAGAGATACACACAAAGAGCTAGGAGGAATTTAACGTTAATTGAAGTAGTGTAGTGCAGAAATATAATCAACTGTGCCTAGAATTACCTATTATTTTAAAGCGCGACTAAATTAAGGATGTTGTGTCTAAATTAATAAAATAAAAATTAAAAGTATTTAAAATTGAAAGTTATTAAATTAATCATAAGGAAATAAGAAAGTAAATGCAATTATTTAGTAAAATATATAGATAAATAGTTGCAAAAAAGAAATTTTAACTAAGCTAAACGAAAATAAACGATCATTCACTAAACTATTCTAAAATATAACGATCTTGAGAGAAATAAATATGGACTAATCTAGGAATATAAACACTCAGTTCGGTGCACTCAGTTCAGTGAATTGTTATATTTAACTGCTGTCACTGTCCTTAGGAATGTCACTCAGCCGGTTAATTCTAATTTTACTGCCATCTGGTTTCTTAATAATGATGTCTCCACTCGAGGTCCAACAATTGCTCTGATTAAAGCGGAGAATAGCTGCCTTAAGAATTGACAACCTGGTGGAGGTTAGATCCTCGCGAATAGTTACTGGGGTACCTTTCAATTTTCGCTTACTGCGAAACACTTCCTGCCTTGTTCGATATGATGTGAATTTGACAATGATTGGCCGAGGTTTCCCTGGAGATTTAGGTCCGACTCGGTGACTCCTATCAATGTCTTGCAAATTCACATTCACACCTATCTCCCTAAAAACATGTATCGCAAGTTCGTCCGTATTTTCACTTACACTTTCCTGTACCCCAAAAATTCTAACACTAGCTCTTCTACTGTATTGTTCCAGTGAGTCACATCCTGCAGCAAAGTCTTCCCTCATCTCACGGATTTCTTTATCCCTTCTTTCGAGTTTTGCGTTCAATTCTGCCACAATTTCAGAATTGAACTGGAGAGATTTTTCTAATTCCTTTATGACGAGTTCCGTCACACGCTCCGATATGGCGGCTACTATTTTTTCAAGGAACTTACCAGAGCTGATGGTTTCGTTTAGTATCCTGGTGACTGCCTCTTCAACAGGGTTGGCACGGCTGCGGTTGGCACTACTGCTCTGGTCACTGGTGTTGCGCTTGCTACGGCCCATATTGCCTGAGAAATCACTACTTAATATTGGTGAACTGATTGTTACAATGACTGATACTCGCTGGTTTGATTCAACACTGTATCACACACTCGTGTACCACTTATTATATAGCTCCCTTTAGAATAACACCTAATTCACTGAAACTGAGGAGCCGGTGTTACGCACGTCCGTCACCCATGAGAGATAGTCTAAGGTATTTGTAAGAGATTGAATGAGCTTGCCTTATGGAGATAACATGGAGCACTGACGGATATATTATATGCCAGGGAGCGGAGAAACAGATATGATTTTTTCAAGTCAAGAAACTCTTCGCCACTGCATTTGAATATTAAAGATTATATTCTGTTGAGATAGGGTCATTGAAGACTAATTACGATCTTATTTCATACAATTCCAATTGATTTGGTAGAACCAGAGCATAAGGTTACTTGAATATTTAATGTCATCTGAATATCACTTTAGTTGGTAGTCAGGGAATTTCAGGTAGGCCGATACTGTCATTGAATATCTTGAGGGACATCGCTTCGATTCTTGACCAGGTCAATGGACTTGGGGTTTTCACTGATGGTTGTCGTCCTGGATTTATTTTGTTGATATGTGTGATTTATATTTATTATATGTGTACTTGACAACGCAAATTATGCTTTGTGGTTGTTGTGATTTATTTGACTGCGGATTCAGTTCCATATGGCTGTCATGTTTTTAGACAGGGGTTTCATTTCCACTGCAGTAGAGCCAGTGTAGTTGTAAGTTTTTAGGGGATTTGGGTTTGTTTATATTCCGTAGGGCCCTTTTGCTACATATTTCTTTAGTGTGATTTACTAACGGATAATTTCCATGTTGGTGGAATTTAGTAATGAGACAGCTGGTTGTATTTGTTTGTGAGATTGATTTTTAAAATTGGATTTACTCATGTCAGTATTTAGATTGGATGTATTTATTCGGTCTGTGTCCGGTTCATTATAGTTTTGTAGGGATGATTCAGCAAAAAATGATGATTTAATAATTTTATAATTTAATAATTTGATGATTTTATAAATTTAATACACTTAATGGTTTAATTGTTTTGATTTAATAAAATGAAATTGAATTATTTAATGGATGTAATTAAAATAAACTTGAAAAGGTAACACAAGTTAACTTTAATTTTGGAGTAATAATCTTCAGTAATTCAATAATGAAACCCAAAAAGAGGTAATTAAAAGGAAATGTTATGTGATGAATTACGTCAGTTAAATTCCTCTTATAACCAAGCCATCAAGATGGATCCATAAGACTATGTAAATGAAGTTTCAACCACTCGATATGTATATTCCTTAGGAATTTGAGATTGAGAAAGAGTGTTGTTCTATGTCAGAGATTTAATGAGTGGAATTTAATTCAATTTTAAATAAACCGACTTAACAAATTTAACAAATGAATCATTTGTGCTTATTGGGAATTGCTACTTGGAAGATATAACCAACTTTTGTAATATTTGTTGAATAATTAATGGGTTTCAGTTGACCTTGTGATTTTTTATTAATGAATTTTTATTCTTTTGATTGCTGTTTATTCACTTTTCGTTGCCGTTCTGCCAAAGTTTCAAATAAATTTGTTTGCGAAAGGTCCTCATTCATAATACTGTATTTTTATTGTTTGTTTCTCTTTTAAGCTTCCTGCTTCTTTCTTTTGTTTTGGCCAACTGTGGACCATGTTAATTCGATTTCAGTTGCTTCTGGGCTTTGATCTGCGTCCATTAATCCTTCATTCTTTCACTCTGCAATCTTCTTCTCTCTTCCATCCATGGTGTTTGTGTCCGCAAACTAACTTTCTCTTGGAAACTCTTTGTGTTCTTAATTTTCGACTTGTAAGTTTCCCTGTTGCTTATTTCCGATCCTTGTATTCCCATTTCTGTCAGTTCCTTCTTCACTTCCTGATGCCAGCGTACCACAGTTTTCCTGGTATCAAAAAACCTTACTATCTGGTTGATCAGCCTTTCCGGGTCCATTCTGTAGATGTGTCCAAAGAACATGGCTCTCCTCTTCCGGATGGTGTCCGAGATCTTTTCTATTTTGCAGTACAGTTCTTGGTTTGCTTTCTTTCTGTATGATCCATCCTCTGTTCTTTGGGCTCCCAGTATCTTTCTTAAATTTTTTTCCTCCACCAGTTCTAACTTCTAGACCAATCCTACCTTTATCAGGTTCAAACATATTCAGCTGTATATGAGGCTTCTGGACGGATCACAGTCTGGTAATGTCTGAGTTTGCATTGATTGAGATCTTCTTGTTACAGGTTTTCATACTTAGCTTCTATGCCAAGTTCATTTTGTTGATTCTCGATATCAGTGCCTCTTTCTCTGACAGGTTGTTATCTATCTACTCTGCCAGATATTTAAACTTCTCTACTTTCCGAATCCTCTCTCCCACCACTGTCATCCCTCTGGGTGCTGTTTCGATGTTGGTCATGCACTGTGTCTTCTTGAAAGAGATCTGTAAGCCTGCTTTACTTGCTTGTTCCTCGAGCTGGACAATCTGGTTCCGTGTCTCCTCTATTGACTCTGACAGAATCGCAATGTCATCCGTAAAGGCTACACAGTCGACCACAGTCCCTCTATTCTTAAATCCCGTTCGTGTACCACCTATTCCATGTATTTTCTTGTGCCACTCTCTAATGACCTTGTCAAGAACACAGTTGAATAGAAGGAGAGAAAGCCCATCTCCCTGTCTGACCCCGGTTTTCATCCTAAAGGATTCTGATATTATCCCCCTGAACGTGACCTTGGATGTTGTGTCAGTCACAATCTGTTTAATGAGTTCTCTGAACTTCCTATCTAGACCCATTTCTTCTAGGATATGGATCAGTGTTTTTCTATCTACCGAATCGTAGGTCTTCTAGAAGTCCACAAATGTGAGCACGAAATTCTTGTTCCTCTGTTTCTGGTATACTGTGATCAACTTCCGGATCTGCTGTTCTGCGCATGATCTGCCCTTTCTAAAACCTCGTTGATACTCACCAATTTGTGGTTCTAGATTTTTTCTACTATATCTAGCAGTGCCTTTGAAAAGATCTTATATGTTTCTGGTAGTAGCGATTTCCCCTGTAATTGTTGACGTCTGCCTTATTTCATTTCTTGTGAAGAGGGTGTATTAACGCTGATGTCCGTCCATCCCAGCTTCTCTTCTTCCCAGATATTGAGTAGGATTCTTGTCAGTTCAACGATCGCTCTGTTGTCAGTATATTTCCAAAGTTCTGCAATAATCCCAACTTCTCCAGGTGCTTTGTTGTTCTTTAAGGTCTTGATGATTCTCGCGACTTCGTCCACAGTCGTAGGGTTCGAGTCTGGGTTTGGTTCCTTGTGACTGTACTCGAATTTCTGAGACGCTGGCTCACAATTGAGGAGTTTTGCAAAGTAGTCTGCCAGAATCTGGCAATTCTCCACATCACTGTAAGCTACTTTCCCTTCTTGGTTTCTGAAGTTGAGGCTAGGTGGATCATATCTTCTCAAGGTGTTATTGAATGTTTTATAAAAGTCCCGAGTGTTATTTTTTTTGAAAATCCTGTTCGATCTGAATCAAGCGTTCCTTTAAATTCCTTCTCTTCAGATTCCTGATGGTCTTGAATGTTCTTTTCCTTGTTTCCTGGAACTTCTTCTGGTTCTCTGGTGTTTTCTGTGAACACCAGTTCACCCACGCCTTTTGGCGTTCTTGGATTGCATCATCACTTTCAGATGTCCACCATGCATGTTTCCTCCTTTTTTTCTAGAGGAACTGTGACTCTTGCAGAATCAATCATAGCCTCTTTTAACTGTTCCCATCCCTGGCACTGTCTTTTGTTTAATTCTGATGCAAAATCTTTGTGCATTCTGAGATTTTTCTGTCAACTTTGTTGTTCGAGTTGTGTTCCTGTTTTTCTGGGATCTTGGGATGATCTTGACATTGATCTTGGAGAGGAAGTGATCTGAATCTAAATTTGCACCCCTCAGGACTTTGTCTCCTTTTCCGAATGTTTTGAGATCGCTACGTGATCAATCTGGAACTCTCCTAGGCTGGGGTTGGGAGATATCCATGTTTTCTTGGGAGGTGTCTGAATGCTGTAGATTTCATGACCAGCTCATTAATTTAGGATAAGTATTATTTTATTTTGAAATATCACCGGAGATCACCCGTATATGACCCTGGGATTAATGCCGGTGCACAAATTGTAGACTGGAAGGGTAGAGTATAAATGTAATGTATGTATGTATGTACGTATGTATGTATGTATGTATGTATGTATGTATGTATGTATGTATGTATGTATGTATGTATGTATGTATGTTGTATCTGTAAAGCCATATGCTAAGTAAATAAATAAATTGCTTATTGAAATAAATAATATTATTTTTATGGTCTTAAAATGGGGACATATATGTTGATGTATAAAATATAGGGGTTAGTACCACACTTTTTTCAAACGTTTTCATTACACTTTCAAGTTATATAGCCGTATATACTGTGTATATATTGTGTTTCCTTGCATTTCCCAAGTTCCTCCCTTGGGACTTGAATAGATGATTATTCGGATGTCTCATGAGGTAGAATGCACTGTTTTTCATGGGAATGATTCAGCCACCCTTTATTGTTGTGAATGGATGATCTAAGTTATATTGTAAGCATGTTTTCATGTTATTCACAGTTTTCGAGGTAAAGAGTGTCTCTTGTTTGTATAAGTGTCAATGATTTCATACAATTCAATCCAAGTGTTGCTCATGGAATTCCAGTCTGGGAATTACATGAATTCCATTACACATAGATGTAGGAAACAGCCTCGAACTTAGTGTTCCATCTCATGATCACTGGGATTGGAAACAATTTAGGGGTCTCAGACGGATACAGAGAGTCTCCATGGCTCAGGCGGCAGCACGCCGGCCTCTCACCACTGGATTTCATGGCCCAAATTCCGGTCAACTCCATGAGAGATTTGTGCTGGAACAAAGCGAAGGTGGGACAGGTTTTTCTCCGGGTACTCCAGTTTTCCCTGTCATATTTCATTCCAACAACACTCTCCAATATCATTTCATTTCCTCTGTCGTTCATCAAACATTGCCCCGGAGGAGTGCGACAGGTTTCGGCAGACGGTACAGTTCCTATCCTGGCCGCTAGTGTGGGCTTCATTCATTCCATTTCTGACCCAGTCGAATGACTGGAAACAGGCTGTGGATTTTCATCTTCAGATGGATACCGATTTTCATGACCTCTTGTATTGGCTTTAATATTAGCCTATGATGCATTAAGTTTAGTCAATTCTTTCATGAACATTAAACCACCAAATGCTGCCAATGTTTTCGACAATGAATATTAATAGCCAGTTCCCCGAGGAACACAGCCAGTGGAGTGAAGCACTTTGACATTTATCTTGCAGAGTCGCTTACCAAATCCAGGCAATTGCCATACTTGATTTGGTACTTCTGTATTGAAATATTGATGTTACTCTGGTACATGATTTTGCATCAATTATTTCAAGAGTATATAGGCAACATTCAACTCTTTCTTAAGTTTGCCTTGAGAGCATGTATCAATGGACAACTATTTCCACGCACCAATACTTCTGGCTCAATCCCTTGTGATAAGTATTTTGAGTAGAACCTGATTACTCTCCTGTCTCCTAAGGAAAGGAGACATATATCTCTTTCTCACTTTGCACAAGCCTGGTACACATATCTTCTCTTGGCATACAGTTTCAGTTCTTGAATAAGACACACCTTCTTCTTCCTGTTCGTTGCTTAATCATTGATCTACTTTGCTTTTACGACAAGGATGAAAATCACTAAATGCAGCTCTATCTTGCTTAATCACTTACATGAAGAGAGTTAAAGAGATAAAAGTCTGTAAAAAGGAGAGATCACAGAAGATCCCAGTTTATGAAACTGCTGCTTGTGTTTCAACATCAGTGGAGCCATCACGTCATTCTTCTCTCCTCATCTGTTGGGCCTAGTTTTTCTTACCCTGGTTAGCCGAAGGTCAAGGGCTCCTTTGGTTGTCTAGATTTCATCCTGTTCTCTTTCTCGAAGTATGTTTCCCGCACATGCTAAAGCTTTTCCTCGAATATCCCCTTCACTTGTAATGTGCAGATTCTGGATGAGACCTTTCTCTGAAACTCCTGCTTATTCTCCATGGCATTTAGACAATACCCAGCGTGTTGAAGCTGAAATCAGTAAAGGCAGCACCACTGCCATGTAGAGGTTTCCTTTACATTTTGGTGGCATCCGCTTATCGCAGAAATGAAGCAAAGTTTGTTTCCACTCCAGCCAGCCTACAGCAGCACCAGTCTATTTAAAACAGCCACATTTTCACAGTGGTTGTGAGTCCTACAAAATATCTGCCGTTGTAGTAAGGGGATCTTCGATAGATGATCAGCCTTTGAACAGCTCATTTTCTTTCCACTCTCTACTAGCACTTGTCACCATTTTTTTAGTAACTTCTGTTGCTGATCGATGCCATATCATATCATTACCAAATAGCATTATTTCAAGAAGGTCAACCGATTATTACCGATATCAGGAAATTCAGACAATCATGAATACGAGCAGGCTAAGAGCACTACACTGCTGGACTGACTTTGACATTTTTTGATAAACCTGCAGTGGATCTCACACCACCAAATTACCACCAACCAAAATATTGGCTGTTGAGGATGGAGGAGAAGGAAGACCTTGAGAAGTTGCTGAATAGGTTCCCTGAGGTCATTACTGATAGAATCAGATTTACAACAATGGAAAAACATAGAATAATTTGTAAGGATAATGCCCCAGTTAAACAAAGGCCTTACCCACTTAAACCAGATAAACGAAAATTTGTAGTAGAAAAAGTCAAGGAAATGAAGAACCAAGAATTGATTGAACCTTCAGTATCAGGATGGGCTTCTCCAATAGTAATAACTAAGAAGAAAAATGGTGTTTACTGACTTTGTGTGGACCTACATCAGTTAAATAACAAGACTACATCAGATGCCTACTCCATGCTGGATCTCCGACATCTGATAAAACAAAGTGAGACAAAAGTCTTCAGTACCGTTGATTTTAACTCTGGTTAATGGCAAGTGGAAGTCGACGAAGATTCTCAACCGATGACTGCTTTTTCTACCCCAAGAGGATTCTATCAATTCAAAGTCATGCCCTTTGGTCTTAAGAATGCTTCAGCCAAGTTTATGAACCTGATGGACAAAGTCTTGTCCGGATACACAGGCGAATTTTGCCAGGTCTAACTGGACGATATCCTCGCGTACAGCAAGACGTTCTCGGACCATTTGGAACACCTAGCCAGAGCCCTAGAGAGATTGAGGATTCATGGACTTACCTGCCAAGTCAAGAAGTGTCAGTTTGCATTGACAGACAGGGGCTTAGAGAGAAAAACAGAGAAGAATAGGGCCATTAAGGATCAGGAAAGGCCTAGTACGAAACACCAGGTACATCAATTTTTGGGTCTCTCTGGGTGGTACAGTAGCTTTGTACCACACTTTGAAACGAAAGCTGCTCCGCTAACCGACCTGCTCAATAAAACATGGCGTTTAAATTGACCCAAAGGGAAGAAACAGCCTTCCAGGAAATAGAAAGATCTATTTGTTACACTTCAAGTCTAGCTTAACAGGGTACAAGCCGGGAGGCCTGCTTGCAGACGGATGCGAGTGACACTGGTCTTGAGGCTGTACCAATTGATGAGGGAGAAGGAGGAGGCAAGGATATAATTGAGTATGCCGGTAGGAAACTTTCTGCTCCCGAGAGAAACTATTGTACATCCGAAAAGGAGGCATTCGCGGTTGTATGGGTTGTCGGGAAGTTAAGAGGATAACTGGAAGGAACGAAAGAACGAAGGAAGGAAGGAAGGAAGGAAGGAAGGAAGGAAGGAAGGAAGGAAGGAAGGAAGGAAGGAAGGAATGAAGGAATTTCAGACTCTTTACAGACAACTCTTCACTTCAGTGGTATGCCCGTTGCATTTTTTTAGACGTTTTCAAAATGACGCCGGAAGAAGGCATGTTCCACTCAAGCTAAAAAGAATACACAATGAAGACATGATATCGAGATATAATAGGAGGCCATGTCTAACTGGAAACGAATGTATACCGAAGGCGGTGCAGGACAGTGGAAGGTCAAGTAGATTTTAAAAAAATAGAATAGAAGAGATTATTATAAAAATACACGTGAAAAATTGAACTCGCAGAGACAAAACGTGAGTTGCGATCGCGCTGCAAAAAGGACGAAATTTGACTAGATTTCAGCGGAAATTCATAAAGAAAAACGAGATTGATTAAGAAGAAAACGGGATAATCGGCCCACAGAAACACTGTGAATAGATAAAATACGTCCAGATGAGCGGAGCTTAAATCAAATACCTTTATTGGAAACCCGAGGCGCAAGACCAACGATATTGCAGGGAAGTATTGTATGAACTGCAAAAGAAGAAAAGGATTGAGAAAAAGTTATTTTATTGGAGGAGAAGCTGAGAAGAAAAAGAAAATAATCCTGAAGAATAATTAAGATGAATCTAAAGATTCCCTCGGAATAAGGTAAAAAATGTATTATACGCAATAACAAAGAGTTAGCCAAATATAACGCAGAAGAAGGTTTAGAACAATAATTTCAGAGAAATATTATTCTGATAGGAATTTTAAAATGACTATGTACTCTTCGAAAATGTTTAACTTTGTTGGCAGCCTTACGAAGATGATGATGAACTGCTAAGCATTCAAGATGGACCGACCTGGAGAGAGGAATCATCCGGACAGATGACCTACCCGAGATGAGAGATGAATATTGCCTACCAAGACCAGTTCTGAATGGGAGGAGGAGTCCAACCCGACCTCAGATCCAGACCGAAAAACTAGCCATGTGACGGGCCGAAGGAGAACAACTGACATCGGAGTAACGAGAGACGAGCTAAGTCCTTACAATTAGTATCATAATTCTTAACTTATATTATCTTTTGGCATAAGCGGTGGAATTGAATATATGTTAGAAATGATAATATTTGTGTGTGCAAGTGATA
The DNA here is from genome assembly GCF_040414725.1 of Anabrus simplex. Taxonomy (NCBI): domain Eukaryota; kingdom Metazoa; phylum Arthropoda; class Insecta; order Orthoptera; family Tettigoniidae; genus Anabrus; species Anabrus simplex. The sequence continues at coordinate 698,883,096 of NC_090265.1, forward strand.
ATATGCAGTGAAGTGTGTGATATTTAAGATATTAATGCTATATTAAGGCAGTGTAGAATTTTATGTATATCTCGCGCATGGATCACCTGTTTGAGCAAATAATTCAGTGAAGTAGTCGAGAATACGATTAGGAATGACACAACACAACAGCTGATTGCTAAGAATTAACATAAGTTGAAGGATATCGATAAATCTTGCGCTGTATGTATCTAAGGATTACATCACAGATGGACCGCGCGTCAGAAGAGAATGATGGAAATCAAGTACTCCTTGAAGAGCGATATTATTATTAGTAGCACTTGTAACATATGTAAGGTTATGCATCGTGATTTTATTGAAAGGAATAGAATATGGGAAACACGTATTGACGTATTTAAGAGAGCTATATATCAGTAATTGCAAGGTATGTGTTGACGGTTATGTGAAGTAAGAGTTAATATTGAGTAGTTGAGATAATAATAATTGATCGTCGGACAAGGTAATAAGAGTTATATGAAGTGATGTGAAGTATTATATTGCGTTTTGTGGTAATTACAAGGTATATGTAGGAGGTAGATAAACGTTATATGTGGAAGTTATGGATCTTATGAAACGATGCGAATAATTAAGAGGAAGTACACCCCGGGATTGACCAGATATAAGGTATGGATTGTGAATATTCATATTTAGCCGAGATTTAGAAGGTGATGTAATGTCAAGACAGCTGTTATGATGGAGGTATGTGAGTTGTGTGACACATTCTCGAAACGTATGAAATGCGAGATAAATGACTTATTATACATATATAGTTAAGTAGACGCGAAGCAGAGTATTGAGATATTCACACTGCAGATGAGAATTAAATAACTTGCACAGTAGGATTTTGATTAGAATACGACGTATAAATGCATATTGAGCCAGAGATATATGAATTAAGAATTATGTGGATAGAATAGGAAGATTAATTATTTTAAAACATTGAATAGTTGAATTAGAATTTTATTAAAGGTTACTAAATAGGAAGATGATAGATTAGGAGCCGGATTTAGCAGGCATTAGGGGTGTAAAGCCTTAGCACATCAATCGTTACTGATTAATTGTCCAAAATGAAATCCGTTTAATTGAGTTCAGATTTTATTGTTTAGTGGTGATATAATTTCGAGAAGAAACTTAGAATTTTCATAATGATGTAATGATTGCAGCTAGAGAACGTATACCAGTGATACACATAATGTCTCAAGAATAGTTATGGACTGTGATTCTGATTCTGATTCCATTTCAGAAACAATTCAAGTTATGTAATGCGCTGACTTTAACTTACGATTTTTAATTTAATTTAATTTCACACAATGTGCATAATTAGAGGACATACTCTTAAGCATTTTCACAGAATTTTGTCAGAGATATTTCTCTGCGCTTACATGTCATTACGTGATATCTGTCACATGGGTTATCACAAAGTTTGCACACGCATAGTTCATCCGGTTGGTGGTAGATGTCTCTCGTGCAGATACCGTGGTGAAAACCATGAACGGCAAAACGCGTCATGAAGTGTCTCAATGCGTAATTGGCTTTTATCCATTCTCTGTTGACCATAGCATCTGTAGCGTAAAATTCAGGAAATATTTCTTCTCTTTTTCCTTGCAGTTCACGGAGTAGACTCTGCTATGCTTCTGTTGATGGCAGGCATAGGTCGTATCTTAAATCCTCAATGTAGAAGGATTCTCTGGCGAGAACATATGCCAGACGTGAGGGTGTATACTTTGAAATACACAAGGCCTTCTTCAGGAATCTTGCTTTTAATTTTTCAATTTCCGTCAGATTCTTCTTTCTTAATTGGTCCCAAATTAAAGTCAAACCATATGTCACTATTGGAGTGATTTTTAACTTGAAAATTTTTAACGCGGTATTTAATGATAACTTCCGTAAATTCGGTAAACTGTTCATAGTTGATAAAGCGGCGATAACTCTCTCCCGAACATGTATACTGTATACATTTCCGTGAGTCTGTAATATGATTCCCAAATATTTGTAATGTGTTACGATCGATAGTGCATCTCTTTTATAAATTATAACATCGCTAGCTGCCGGTTTGCCTCCTTTCCTGAAAGTCATTGACACAGTTTTATTTTCATTTAATTGAAGTTCGTTCTCAGTTGCCCATAGTGTAAGTTTGTTGAAAGCCTCCTGGATACTCAGTGGATACAAGCACCATGTCGTCCGCGTATGCGTACAATTTGACCTTTTCTGTTCTAATGCTCATACGATTTTTGAATAACTTATTCTATGTAGTGATAATTGTAGCTCATACCCAAAACAGTTCTCATTTCTTTAGGGCATTTCTCTAGTTAAATAAATGTGGTTCATTATTTCTTTTATAGAATTCTGTGAGTGTTAATTTTTAGTGATAGTTAATTCTTAATCTTAGTTTGTAAGTTGATTCACTGATAGACTGCGTAAATATGAGTGCGGACAGTGGCGAAGTTTTAACATTAGCATTGGTTAATGACGATCGTTCAAATACTATTGTGTATGGCTGAACTTTTCTCTATCTGATCCCACGTAAAGCGAAACCGTATGAAAAATTTTAACATTTTTCTCAATGAACGAAATACCCTGGGATTACATCGAGCTGTCGGGAGTTATTTGCGACCCGTTCGGACCCGAGTAGGGTGCAGTGGTTAAACCGAGTTTCTGGTACTAAGTCCAAACTGATGCGATGGGCCTTGATCGTGGCCGATTTTGACTTTGAAATTTGTCATGTTCCTGGCGTAGCCAATCAAGTTGCTGACAGTCTATCAAGAAATCCTGAGGACGGACAGAAATCAACCACGAATTTACCAGAGAGTGAGACAGAGTCTCAACCCAACCTCTGATTCTCGCTATTCAGCTATGCCTTCAGCTATAACACACGTAGCAAGAAGTCTACTGTTGCAAATACTTCTAACTCATAACGTTACAAGCTATCTTTTTCACCGTCAATTGATTCCACTATTATATGTCTTTTCAACTAGAATATCTACAAACTCACAATTTGCAACATTTGAGCATTACTTCAAATTTTGAGATGGTCCATAGAGATCCTATTTGAATCTGTTCTTCAACTTCTATTCTACAACTTCATATCCTCAACGTGTTCTACAACTTCACCATATGCCTCTGACTTTCGTTTTTTACCTTCAAGATCATGATTAACTTCAAATCTCTCGACTAACCTTTGACTTTTATTCTCTCTTCTTTACTTTCATTATATACGATTTTTCGCCATTGTCTAATTATAACCACCAGACTATCAACTTTATTTTTTTACAATCTTACTACTTGTTGTATAACAATCTGTTGTTTTATCCATTGTACTTATTTTAGCAGCCTTCTAATGTTAACTTTATTAATACTTCCACTATTATATCTCATGACATTGTTTTTTAAACCATGATTGTTATTTTTAATGTTATTTTACTTCAAATCTCTTCAAGATTTTAAAATTCATTTCATTATTACATGTTATTTAGACGCTTATTTTTAATTTAAGGTTAAGACTATGGCTGATGATGCCTTCCGAGAAGGTGAAACATGTACCACTATTAGTTAACAAATTTATGTAAATCATCCAAGACTAGATTTTGTATTGATTAGGTGGTCTAATAAATAACTTACTGTTATTATTTCAATCAGTCAGGAATATTCAAGAAGGTAGCTATTTTTGTAAGGTAACTTTCTAGATGCCTGGCCAGGCACCTTTACAAAGAGGCAATCTTGACGGTGAAGTCAGTTACTGTTGAGTTATTGAAGTTGTGGTTTGGAAGTTATTGGAATAGAGTGGCTGACATGCCGAGTTAAGACCTTCTCCAAGTTGAATTGATCGGTAGTCATCTGTTTTCAACTGTGTTTCCAAGTGTAACCTCAGTGGTATTTGGTGTCACTTGTCAACTGTTTAAAGATGGCGGCATTGTTGATATTCTGCAAGTGAAGTGTTTTTGTTTTGTGATACTGTGATTAACTTATGTGTGTGTATTAATAAGTAAATATATGTGAAAATATAATGTTATCAACTGACGGCATCTCGTGTGCGTCTGTGTGGATACGTCACCATCCGCAGGCGAATCCCACTGAACGGAGAAACCAGGAGCTAAAGAAGATGTTTCGGATTCACTTGGTCGACAGAGAACAAACCTATATGAGTATCTTCTGGCCATCAGACAGCGCGTTAACGGCATCACAGGTTTCTCACCTGCAGAACATTTCCTTGGATGTCCAATGAAGAAAACTGGTGACTGGAACTTCATCCATGGACAAAGAGAGGGACCGGAGGATCCTGCTACAAGGCATGTGTGGAACCAGCGGCAGATACCACAGGTGCAACGCCAAGCAGAAGAGCATTCAAGGAGAGAAGCCGAGAACAACGATACACCGAAAGAAAGGTAGTTCAGACCTGGAGCACTAGTTCTTCGTCAAAACCATCCCCTCAGCAACAAGCTTCAGAAGTTCCACGCTGGGATGGCTCCAAAGTGGCTTGGACCTTTCGAGGTGGACAAGGAGTTGGGAACTTGCGTGTAGCTCCTGAAAACTACACCGCTGACGAAGGTTTATATGTCGGAATTGAAGCCGTTACCTCGACCCCTACAAGAAGACAGAGACCGAGGAGTTGACACTCTCGATGGGACCAAAGAAATATGTGGACTCCATGGAGGACGAACACACACTGACATCTACCTTGGAGGATAAGGGAGATGAAGATATAGATATAAGGACACCTGGATATAATTTAAGACTTAGAGTAAAGAATGTACAGGATAGATATTGAAGGTTTTAGGGGGGATAATTGTCGTCGGTACGACATTCTAACTGTTGTAAAACCTTCAGTTATTATGTTTAATACTTGTTAATTATATTTTATTAATATCTAAATATCTTTTATTAAATGTTAATATGTTATACATTTGTATAACCTGAAATACGTATCGTGTATAGTCTAACCTCAAAATTTGTATAGTCAAAAGCTGTAGAAAACTCTATAATGTTCATATATTAGGTGTATTCTGCTATAATTTTGTACATATGGAGGTTACTGTAAGGTTTATTATCCAGACACCTGTAGAGACATTAATAATGTTGGAGAGATCTCCTTGTGTATTGGTAAGCAGTAACCCAAAGTTCGAGCTGGATGCATTACTGGAGTACGCCATTCGACTAGCTGGTCGATCGATGTTTCGAGTGTGTTCCATATAGAGCACTGTAAGAACCTTTCCAGAAATCGATAATTCTAAATTGTTGATCGAACAGTATACATATCGATCTGTCAGTCAGTGAGTCAGTCAATTCAAAAGAGTGTATGTTATAGTGAGCGAGTCAGTGTTGTTGATATCTGTACTTGTCAGAATCGACTTCGGGGTACTCCGCTATTAAGTGTTCTAGTGTCACTTGCTATTGTATGTAATTGTGTGTTGTGACTTATAGTGACACAAGAAAGTGAACATGTTCTCGTGTGATATTTATTTACGTCAAGTAAATTTGCATTTGAGAGCGGAAAGTTCCCATTATGTCTTGCTTTCGCAATGACCATTAACAAAGCACAGTTTCAAAGCTTTGTCAAAATAGGAATTTATTTATCTCGGTGCGTTTTCAGCCATGGTCAGTTATATGTGGGATTTAGTAAAGGTAAAGGTGCAAAATTAAAATTATAACTACACCATATCATGGTCAGTTCCACAAGAATCATAGTTGACAATGAAATACCAAAAATCATCCTCGAATAGGACAAACACAATCATTTACTGTGAACTGTAGCCTACTTTATTAAAGTTATTAAAACATGACTGTTACAAGAAAGCACAAGAAGGTTATGATGGTCCAATTTCCAAGGTACAAAAATTACATATACAGTATATAGTCAGAATGGAAATTTAAGTTTAAAGGGAACAAAAGTTCTTGTGGTGTTCAGTATTTTTTCCGTTATATTTTTTATGCTTCGTTTATCATCAGTTTCATTTATAGTTTTTGTTCGCAGCTGTTGCTGCGACAAGCCACTACTTTAGCTGTTACTTACCTCCAAAGTTATAACCTGGATTTGTACCGTTCTGAAAGAGAAAAATTAACATTTAATTATACACAGTATGAGCTGACTGGAGAAATACATGATGATGATTTTGATGATGAGCATTTGTGGGGTCATTGGAGTTACTTGGTTTATTCTGCATTTTATCCGAGGCTTAAGGCCAGACACCATATGACACGCCATACACTATATTCCCTGCCAGTCAGATAAGGCAACTCTCAACTGAGAGCATAGTTTGGAGATCGTCAATTCTTGTTCCATAATCTAGTAACTTCATTTTCCGTATTTGATAACTCCAATGATCACGGGAGGACTTTCCACCTGATCAATAATATTTATTATAAGGTACTTGGAATATTTTTACATTGCAGTACCGGTTTCGACCATCTGTGTGGATAATCCTCAGCTGCTGAGGAACCTTGATCTTATTAAAAATAACATACAAATTTTTAAAAAAACTTATTCTAATTTCAAATTACTAATTCTAAATTACACTGATGCGTTGTTGTGTTAAAAATGTGCTTGTTAACACATTATGATATTACATCCAAGCAGGCAAATCGCACAGCTTATGGTTATCAGAACCTAAGGATTAAAAGTACAAATATATTCAAAAATATTACTTTTCTAAGAGAATGCGTATCGAATGATCTAACACCAAATTTTTCTCAAAATACATAATAATAGACACAGGAACACCACTCAAACACACAACACACAGATAAAAACCAACACAAAATCGTTAAGAGACGAGATATAATTCCTCCATAGGAAGAAACAATTTCTCAAAACAAAACTCTATGAAATACATCCATGATTTGCCCAAAAACTATTGGGATAATTTTCAACAACTTACTCAAGATAGACTAATAAATATAGCAATCTGTAAACGGAATACATTAAACGAAAGTTAAATGCACTAAGACGTTCACAAACCCAATATAAACAAGAAGAAGTCCCCAACAGAAATGCCCCCATTAAACCAAATGTAGACAGTAAACACATATTCCACCCACTCAGGAAAAACTTAACAGACATAAACTTTAACGAAACAGAAACCAATATATTGAGCAAGGGGTCAAAACACAATTGAAAAAACACTTCAATTTTCCAAAACGTCACAACCATTATTGCAGAAACCAGAAATGCTCTAAACAAAATTCCATCTGACCTATGTAATGAAATCAGATACGAAGTCAAAAATAGATTGCCACAATACATTAACAAACTCAACAATAACAAAAACAACAACAAAATGCCATCGACGGTATACAACTTAAGAAACTTAAAGACAAAATTAAGAACAACAAATTATTAATAACAAAGGCAGATAAAGGTAACACTACTCACATTATTGATAAAAATGAGTACATAACTAAAATCAAACAATGCTTCCTTGATGAGACACTTCAAATAAAACAAAAAGATCCTCCACCAAAATCCAGAAAAATCTAAAAATATTACTTTAAAACACCCATTTTCTTCTAAACGAACAAGAAATCTCAAAATTAACCATAAAGAATCCCAGATTATCGACAGGTAAGTCATATCCCAAAATTCACAATGAAAATATTCCTATGAGGCCCATCATAAAGTTTAGATCAAGTCCAACATGCAAAATATCACACTTCATTCAAAAATTGCTTAAGAAGCACCATGTATTTTTAGCTAAAAAGGCAATTTGAACTCAATTGAATTTTGCAAAACCACAAAGGACTTGAAAATTGAACATTACCACGGTTTAGTATAATACAATATTATTAATATGTACTCCTATATACCCATACGAAAAACAATAAAACTAATAGTGGATTAAGCTTCTCAAAAATAGACGAATTAGCAAATCTGCTCGAATTTGCTCTCATTAACTATTTCAGACTTCATGATACTGTGACGTATCCACTCTTGCCCAAAGATGAGTGACAAAATTTGACGTGGCAGGTCACCTTAATTTTAATGTAAATGTAAATAATATCTCATTGTTTTCCCATAAACAATATCCCACGGGAGCTAGCCTTCAAGCTTATGGCTTGAAAACGGTAGTTGATAATTAATAATGATAATAATACTAAATACTCCCAGGGATGTGGTGACGTAACACTAACCATTAAGTACACGTATAAGACAACTATTTATTATGATGAAAAACATGATGTGACGGCGTATTAACGAAATCTGAACTTATGAAATCAAAAGAAAAATTGAATGAAATAAACTTTAAGAAAATGAACTGATATGCAGAGACTTGCAGTAATTTATGCCATTAGCTCACCATTTGTAGTTCTGTTATCTGGATACGATCTATGTAGCAGCTGATGTTTGATGGACCTCTCGTACAGGCATCGTCATCTCCCGTTGTGGGTCCCAATCCTATTTCTGATTCGTCCATAGTACACTAGCTGAACTACGACTTTCCTTACTTTAACACTTCGTACGGTACATCCTTACTGTGCCGTTTCACAGTTCTTTATAAGATCTAGAGCAACAAAGATGGAGTCTCTGCGGTCAAAATCTCAAATAAAATACATTTAACGTCAGTACGGGCCGAATTATAAGTCTTTTCGTCAGTCGGTTACGGTAATAGCCGCGTATAGAAGGCGCAGAAAAAAATGACAGATGGACATTATTTGAAACCATTATTCAAGAAAAAAAAATGCTCATCATTTATTATCTAATCTGACTTCGATGTGTTAAGAAGACGTAAAACTCATTTAAAAGGAATTATCCAGCGGAGCTGTATATTAGAGATTGGAAACGAAGATTAATTCCCGACTACACGCTAATTTGCGGAGATCAAGATTTAAACGCCGCGCGGGAGATTTAATACGTGAAAAGGAAGAGATAAGATATTCTACAGTGGAACTACGTCCGCAGTGACGCAAGCCCCCGATGAAATTTTTCCCGATACCGTTCAACATTGAAAGACACCTACGGACCAGTAATTGAATGCATTTAGGCTGATAAAAGACGGCGGAAAGAAATTTATTTTCAAATCAGAATATACCGAACATCTGTCTTACACAATTCTGAACTATTTATTGGATTAACTGTGTCCCAGTAAAACCTATGCATTCTGAGCAACGCAAGAGCTATAGTACTTGGAAGATGTCAGGAATGAGTCAAATGTTCTATCATTGTTCTGTTCCATACGCACGAGTCTTCACCATGGGTCTGTAAGGAAGCAAGGCGATGCTGCTTGGATCCTGACGAGGCGAGACGATGTTGGCTGTCCCGGATGACCAGTGATCGATGATGAGAAGCTACGATGTACCCGACCACTTGTGGAGGAACCAGATGACGAGATCCTAGTCTCAGATGACCGGAGATGAGGAAGCGCCGAGACCATCTTGAGCAAAGTTAAGTCCATTATCCAAGTCGTTTTCGTAAGTAAGAATATATTATTTCTTTTATTGCTTGTTAATATTTATTTGTGCGAACACAGTGCGTAAATAAACATCTAGCTGAATTGATTGGAAGTAGGTACTCATCCGTATGAAACGTCAATTCCATTTGTAGGCGTGGTCACCAAGTGATGTCCCAATCGTAATGTTTTCCAGAGATATGTGAGGAGAGATCGCTAGAGTTATTATTATTATTATCGGTGATGTGTAAAGAGTGAAGTTGGCATTAATACCTGCGTGTACTAAATTTAAGCAACGTCAATTTGTTCGAGATCATGCATAGGATGTGTGTTATGAAAGAATGGCAGTAGACTACTCCCAGTTTACGTTAAATTTGGGACTAAGACTGTAGTAGTAACATGCGACGACGATTTCCATAAGAGTTAATGAGAATGGTACCTAACTAGATACGAGTAACAGACGTTTTTCTGCGTTAGTTAGAGACTGCCGTTGATCGACCTGGACGTTTTTCTGTTACGGAACTCACACCCGTAGAACTTAGTTACCAGATTTAATGAAGTTAGAGCTAGTCAGGATCTCTTGTGTCCATGCCTGGACGCGGGAACGGCGCATTACATAAAGTCGTAATGAGTCCTAATTGTAATAGCAAAACCACCTTGGGTTACGCTAATGGGGAGAATACACTTGTATTCTTCCGTATTACAGAAATGTAGCATAACAAAATACATAACAAGATCTCTCCTACCCTATACCAGTCAAAACCAGTCTCTCGTTGACTTTAACTCTCGTCATAGAGATAACAGGTCCAATGAGTGTATATTTTGAGTAGTACACTACTCAAATGCAAAGTGAACTAAGTTAAGGTCTTCTCCTATGCAATGATAGTATCTTATTTCAATTGTCCACAGAATAGTAAGTAGAATCGTCGAAGCGTAGAATCGTCAGAGTAGTTATCTCCAATTCTTGTCGTCAATGTATATAGGCTCCAAAGTCTCCCTCCATCAACCATATCACATAGCCCAGTAAAATATAATGTACTATCCATTCTCTTATCCATTGCTGTGAATCCATCATGTTGTTTCATAACGTCCATTCACATAGGTTGAACTTTCCCGCGGAATCAAAGCGTCAGGTAGCGAACTTCGAAAAGTAGGCGTTAACAAGTCTTTAACTGTCTCTTCAGAGTATGAAAAGGTGAGATCTCTCGTAAGCTTGATGACGTACATTTCCTGGCAATGGTCTGAAATTAGCCTGGTGATTCCGGTCACCTGACCTCGGCTATTGGAAATTTACTGCAAGCTATCAATACGAATGATATTGTAATACTTTACTCAATAAGTCGTTCGTTCAGAATACGTTATAGCCGCGATACAAAGAAATGAAATGATAATGTGAAATGGATGACTAATAACCCTATATATATAATATATATGTATATATAATAATTTAAAATGACGTACCAGTGATGAAATATATAGATCTTTTCAATTAATTACACAGTTTGATAATTTAGTACGGACATGCTGTGATGTTCCAAACATCACAATACTATCTACAAATAACAGGGCCTCCGTGTGGGGTCACTAGCCTCGTGTATATTAGCTTAAATTTATATAGCCCATCTAGAACACTCAAAGATCAGTAATATTGAAAATATTTTCTTTTGGTGTAGGTTCGTGGACGATATTTTTGTTGTATTAGTCGGATTCACAGATGAGAATAACATACTAGAACAGTTAAACAAACTGGACCCTCGCATAAAATTCATAATGGAGACCGAAAGAGACCATACTTTAAATTATCTAGACATATCTGTCACCAGGCATAACGATTACCTAACATATAAAATATACAGAAAACCTACACAGACATCATACACAATAAAACAAGTTTCCACTCATCCCAACGCCCATAGCATTACTTCATATTTTATACTACTGATCACTACTCGCTCCATATATCTGGCAACTCTGCTTTACATTGTCAAGGTGAAGCCTGAAATCAACAGAGGGTGTTATTGGACTGTTTGTTGGCAGCGAAAAATGCTTGGAATTTGAGATTGTGTCGAGAGGAATAAGGATGACTGTTGCTTTACTTTGTTTGTAAATGTTGACAATACAATTATCTATCCCGGGTTTTTTTATTGCATGACTTGAAATAGCAAACAATTGGTCAGAATTTCTGTAGTTGTTTTTATGACACTAATTATTATTTCGTTGGTACAGTATAGTACCGCACGGTGCTTGCCGTACCTTCTTGTTCCTTCTCTCCTCATTCTAGGTGTGATTCGAGAAAAAAATTCATACTGTAGTCGCAAATAATGACTTATATGGGCCATTGAATTGTATAATTGTGGATTTTACTCTAAAGTCTTTGTCATAATGCATGAGGAGAGTGCGATGTATTGCGTCTAATAACGTGCGAAATTCTTTTCGGTAGCTTGACACTTGATGTAGTTCTGTGCATTCTTGAAGAGTGGTGGTGTGATTATTGTTTTAAGAGGAAGTACTACTAGAAAATGAAGATTTCGTCCAAAGAAAGACAAGGGCCACGAAGGGAGTGATCCTAATACCGCCGGCGTCAGATAAGAACAAGAGTTGACCAAGAGAGTTCAAATACGATAGATGAAAGTGAGGAGCCTGGCACAAGTAGCCTCTTACGACGGGCAGGGGATACCGTGGGTGTTATTCTGCCGCCCCCACCCACAGAGGGACATTCTTGAAGAAGAGGATACTGAAGCTGAAGTGATATACATTGAACCACCGGAATCCAATGTATTATCCGATGAAGATTCGGCTGGGGAAGATGAAGGCGGTTCGCAGATAACCTTACGGGATGCCAACTCTGAGCACAAGCTGAAGTAGGGCTGAAGCAGCAAATTCCACACAGCAGTAATGAATTCATATCTGATAATGGGGAATTCATCAAGGCAGTATTATTGGACCTTTATGTTTTCTTATATATCAATATGTGTAAAGATGTGGTATCAGAGATAAGGCTGTTTGCAGATGATGTTATTCTATAGAGAGTAATGAACAATTTACAAGATTGTGAGCAACTGCAAAAATGACCTCGATAATGTTGTAACATGGACAGTAGGCAATGATATGATGATAAATAGGGTTAAAAGTCAGGTTGTAAGTTTAACAAATAGGAAAAGTCCTCTCAGTTTTAATTACTGCGTTGATTAGTTGAAAGTTCCTTTTGGGGATCATTGTAAGTACCTAGGTGTTAATATAAGGAAAGATCTTCATTGAGGTGACCACATAAATAGGATGCACATGGTTATGAGGGTTTGTAGTAAGGATGTAAAGGAGAGAGCATATAAGTCTCTGGTAAGACCCCACCAACTAGAGTATGGTTCCAGTGTATGGGACCCTCACCAGGATTACTTGATTCAAGAACTGGAAGAAATCCAAATAAAAACAGCTCGATTTTTTCTGGGTGATGTCCGACAAAAGAATAGCGTTACAAAAATGTTGCTAAGTTTGGGCTGGGAAGACTTGGGAGAAAGAAGACGAGCTGCTCATCTAAGTGGTATGTTCCGAGCTGTCAGTAGAGAGATGGCGTGGAATGACATCAGTAGACCAATATGTTTGTATGATGTCTTCAAAAGTAGGAAAGATCACCATGTGAAGATAAAGCTGGAATTCAAGGGGACAAATTGGAGCAACTATTCGTTTATAGGAAGGGGAATTAGGGATTGGAATAACTTACCAAGGGAGATGTTTAATAAGTCTCCAATTTCTTTGCGATCTTTAAGAAAAGGCTAGGAAAACAACAGATAGGTAATCTGCCACCTGGGTGACTGCCCTAAATGCAGATCAGTAGTGATTGATTGATGGTGTGCAACTTATGTCAAAAGTTAGTCGGTACAGTGAAGCTGAAAAGAAAAAAGTCTCAGTACCACTTCCAAAAATATTTGGAAAGTACAACAGCTGTGTGGGTGGCACCGATCGTATGGATAGAATTGGTAAAAAGTGGTGGTGGTCAATATTTGCGTGGCTTTTAGACATCATGGTGAACAATTCGTGGATGCTGTTGAGGAAATCAGGCAATGAAATTAAGCAGTTGGAATTTAGGAGAGATATTATAATGACTTACCTGAGACGTTATTTGCAACCTCTTAAGACATGTGGACGTCCGTCGATGTCACATGGAAGCACCGTCGGAATAAGGTACGTGCAAAATATTTAGTACGATATATTGATTACGATATATATAATTGGGTGGTATTTTGAAGAGAAGTAAGTGCAGTTGTTCTCACTTCTTTTCATTTTAGAGTATCTGATACCTTGAGGTTCGATGGCCTACACCACTATATCGCTCCAACAAATCAACGGCGGCGATGTGCAGCCACCGGGTGTGAATCTTGCGCCTGCACAGAATGTGTCGAGTATAGTGTGGGCGTATGTGTAAACTGCTTTTTGTCATTTCACACCAGTGAAAAGTGAAAGTAGGTGACTATGTACCATATCTGAGCTAAGTAATCCTAAAGAGATGTCGCAAATGAATCTATAAACACCATTTCTTTCTTTACTGCATTTGTAAGTGATATTCTGTAACAATATTAAGCATTAAAGTACATGGTATTCTAAAGAGGAAACAATTATTTTTAAGTTTTGCCCAAGAGCTATATCAAGCGCCGTACAGTACCAGGCCGTCGTTTAGAAACCAACCATCTAATTTTTAGAAAAATTACTTTTAAATGTTCTTTAATATGTGAATGCAGGGAATATTAAGTAGAAATTTAAAAAAAAATGAAAACTCCGGCATTGCCGGGTTAATCCATGAAATAGCTAATCAAGACGGACACAACAAAGATTTGATCAACAAAATCATCCAGAAAATAAAACATCAGCCAAAATCAACATTAATGAAGGAAAACAAATCAAAGAAAGAATGTGTGATTTTCACTTCTAACAATGCCAAAATCCACCCCATAACTAACATCTTTAAAAGACGTAATTTAAGAATAGCCCTTAAACTTAATACAATGATGCCACTATCCTGCATAATACTAAATCCGTTAACGAAAACAACAAGTACAACTACTCAGGAGTATACCGAATGAAATGCAATAATTGTGAGGCCAGTTACATCGGACACACTGGCAGGAGCTTCTTCCTCCGGTATAATGAACACGTAAACGCTATGAAACACAATCATTTTTCATCCATAGGAAATCAAATAGAAGTTTCTAAACATAAATTTTCTAATATCGAAAACGATATGGAAATTTTAAGAGGAATTTTAAATCAATATCGATCAATATGCCAATCTAAATTTTAATCTTAATGAAATAACAGCAAAAAAGGGAAAATTCTCGCTTTAGGTAATGAGAAATCAAACTCAGACAACTTGACCCTGAGCAAACTACAAGAAGATTTTAAATTTATTTGCTCAAATTACAAGACTTGCACCTGTTTTATTGTACAAGCACATCAAGACATGTGATATTTTATTGCTAAACTTTTAGAAAATAGACTTACTACTGACACAAGTTTTACAAAACATAGTACCATTTAACTTAGAAACAAGATGTTTCTAAAAACTGAAAATAAGGGTATCAACATTGTAATACTGAAATCAAATTAATGAGTGTGTAATTGGACATGAAGATCAGTGACAGTATAATGAACTGATGAACAACTTTAGACTTTTAAATCTCTCGTCCAAGCACATTTTGAAACAACAATGCATCAATGTAATTACAATAAGTAGTGTTTTAATATTTTATGTCATTTTTAATAATATCAAGTTTCTTCAACCCCACACGTAGGGTCGAACCCGGTACTGCAATGTAAAAATGTTCTAAGTACCTTAATGGAAAGTCCAATCTTTATACTTGCAATCAATTCTTGTTCCTTTCCACCGGTATTAGATACGAGAGGCCTAGGGAGTCTTTTACTTTCTCACTGCTTCTGGCCATTCCCTTACTTTTTCCAATACCTTCGTTCTTCTTTACTGATTATTGTTAAGAGAGCCAAGCATTTGGCGGCATGACCTGCCACCCTAAGCAATCCAACAGCTCTGAGCTCCCTTAGGAAGGTAGTGGACAGAGAGTATTACTGAACTGAGGCTTCTCAGGCTCATTTTTTCAGACTACTGTGGGCACAGTTAGTTCAGCATATGTGGTTGTAATGTTGCAGGGTGAAAAGCAACAAGAATCTATCACTCTAAATTTCTTAAGAAAACAATCATCACAGAATCCCTAACAGTTTTTACCTTGCTTTATCAATGATTTCAAACAAGTTGGAAATTTATCGAACATTTTCGTTGATACCGGTACATTTTTTCCGCCCTTAATTTCTCTTCATATAAACAAATATTCAGCTCAATTTGACCCCTTGAATTCCATATTTATCTTCATATCATGTTCTCTGCTATGTTCAAAAGCTCCTTTCAAGCAAATAATGTCATTCCATGCCATCTCTCAGCTGACAGCTCAGAAGATCTTGCTTAGTCGAGCAGCTTATCTCCTTACTACCAAGTCTACCCAGCTAAAACTTTTCAGAATGTTCTTAACTCTACACTTTAATTGCAAAATCACCCAGAATAAATTGTTTTGTGTTCCTTTGGATCATTCCAGTTCATGTATCAAGTAATCTTGGTATGGGTCCGATAAACCTTTGTTTCTTTTACATCCTTACTACAACCCCTAAATACCCTCATTACCATAAGAAATGATATAAGTTAACCTTGTTAATGTGATTACACCAAAGATGTTTCTTACGTCCTCACTGTTATCAGCCAATCAACACGGTAATTAAAACTGAGAGGATTTTTCCTTTTGTGTTTGTCCTGTGTTCCCACCTGTTGTTATCTTTATCTTATGTTCCTACCCTAATCCTCTTTTTACCACTTCCCACATCGAGATTGAAGATGTGTCATTGAGTGTTTGATGCAGCTGAGAGCCAGAAATGAGCTCGTTGGAGGAGATAGCCTCAGAATGTCAAGATGTGGAGATTGTCCTGCACCGTCCTGCCATTGTAAGTGTTGAACACCGCTATCTAGAGAGCATTTTTATAATTCAGAGAAAATATTTAGCTCATTTATGTTAGTATAGCCACCTGCAGTGAACTTCTTATCACAACGTACACAGTGATTTATTACAACCTCCTCCTTGCTGAAACCTACATCCTATTATACCATGGAACACAAAACATCTCGCAGCATGGAACACGCTCTTGCTATTTTCTGTTACGTTCGGCATCCACTGGATTCTGTCTTTAAGAAAGGAGTTGAAGCAGTCAACATTACTATCAGAAAATCTTGCAAACAATAATTTGGTTGCTCTTTTGTCTCTCTGTTAGTAAGCAGAAAAGTATGATCATTCCTGAGACCAAAGAAATTGATTGTGGAAGTACATGAATACAGTAGTTTGATCAGGAAAACTGGTTACAAGTTTCCCTGTACCAGCAAAAGAATTATGCTCAGTTATGTAAAGATATAATAGCTGGAGAGAAACTGATGAGGAGATTCATGAAACATCATCCTGACCTGTCCATAAGAATGCTCACATCAATAGGTTAAAGCAGGACAACTATTTTTAGTGTTGTTTATCGTCTCTTCAGTACCATACCACCTGCACAAATTTGGGTCTGTGAGAAAAAAGGATTATCTGATCTCCAAACACCAGTCAAGACAGTACTGTAGCTCCAATGGAAATAAGGCAGATTGGAGTTGGCAGACTTGTTAAAATTATTTCAGCAATTAGAGTGACTGAGATCCATAATGCTTCATTCTTTGAGTTTTCTTGAGTTCATTTTATACTTAGAATATTCTGCAGTACAATGCCTATGTTGATTAGTGCTGTTACTCTCTTAGGGTAGCCAAATAAAGTAACCTCCCTACAATTTGTGTGGAAATATGAGTAAAACCCTCTAAAACATAACGTGTTCTGTTGTTGGTGGACCGTCTCTGTTTTCTCTGAAGTCTTCCGATAATCAGTAGGTACTATACATTCATAGTGTGTCATCATCCAGGACAAAGCTTTGACATCTATGAAGTGGGGGAAATTATGGGGAAAGCATGATCCTATACACTGACTCTTGAGTACACTATGAATGTTTTTCAAAATTAATTTCACGTATTTATTTACAGCTATTCCCCATTTGCATTCCCTGTATTCCAAGGTAAATGATCATGTTTTACCACAGAACACTGTACACTCACAACAAATTACTTTTTAAACTCTTAATACAACTGCAAAAAACAAAAATAGAAACTGCAAGATTAAAAACATACCCTTGATTTATGGAATTTAAAAATCTACTATTAAAAATTCAAGAGAAATGAATAAATGTAAAAAGTATTCCAAGATGCTAACTCTAGAGGACTAGAAGCAGTCAAGTTCCTTATATTGCTGGTACTTACTCAACGGAGGTGGACACATCTCGGCCTGCAACAAGCACAAACAGTTAATTAAACACTTATTTTACCTAGGTACAGTAAATGTACTTTTAATTATTTTGATGTCTTAACATGGCCAGTCATTTGAAATTGTTCAAGACATAGTGAGATCATGAGAAAGATCTTACTGTACAATTAACTGGAACACAACAATAACACACACATTTTGTATTTTGTCCTTCCTGTTTTGAATTATTTTATATAGATTCCATAAGCTTTGAGCACTTACTCTTAAGTTCATCATTATGAACCCATAATGGGGCCGATGTTCTCGATGTTAGGCCCCTTTAAACAACATGCACCTTCAAGCAAGAACCCATAATGTATAAGAGATGTTTACTGCACATTTCTCCTGCAGGAAGATGTTTATTTACAGGTTTGCAGGCTTTCCTTCCTCCTGACACAAGTCTATGTTGAATATTAGAAACACGCAGTTTCACTCCACAGTTTGTGAGCCAAATCCAGAGCAGTGAGCCTCAGGTTTGATTCGCTTCTGAGGAGGAGGAAATGTTCGTTAGTTGGAGTAGTTTCTTTTACCTTTCACAGTTTCCATTTCTATTTGGTGAAACTGAACCAGTCTATTTGTGCTGATGAATAATTCTCTTTATACTGCCTACACTGACACCACACTTAGAAGCTAACTCTCTTTATGTCGTGGAAATATTCTGAGACAATGCTGCAATCCTAAAATGCCTGCTGGGGGTCATATCCAATGAAACCACCGTTGGGAAAATTAGAAATAAAACCTTGTGCCAGTTAATTCCAACAGTACTGTTTTCTTATATCCATTGCTACTCTTCAACATCATTTCCTACAACAGGTAGTAGTATAACACGAGGGAGCGATAAAGAAGGAGGTAATTGGGAAATGGATGGCCTCACATTTATAGTCAGTGTGTCGAAGATAAAGTATGAAAAAGCTGCAACACCAAGAAGGATGTGAGGCATCGCAACTCAGTACTACATACAGAATATGGTCTACTACATGACGAGGTATTGAGTGGGAGATATCTTCAATATGTGCCCAACGTTCATCCATTGTGCCCAGCGGACCCTGTGACAGGTCAGTCATCATCCAGTCAGTGGACGCATGTTTCCGATGGGCGAGAGATCCAGTGAACGTACAAGTGGTTGTGAAAAGTAAGTACAACTGGGCAACCATCCACTGTTAAAAATAATGAGGAAGGAATTTGATAATTCAAAAATACAAAATTAACACTGAAAAACAGACAAGAATCATGGAGGGCATGAAAATGAAAAACTCCCTTGGCCTTGAATGCTCTACCGTTGGGGTCAGAAAATAACAAGAGTTGACCAAGAGAGGTTGGATAGGATGAGTGGAAGTGAGGATCCTAGCACAAGTAAGTTGAAGCAATGCCAGGTCTCAGCTAAGATCGCCAACCCATCTTCTCAAGTTTAGTCCCCTCTTACGACAGGCAGGGGGCAAGGAGCTATTTGACAGGGTGGCCAGATGATGTGTACTCTTGGTACTAGGCCCAGGCTGATCATACAACAGCAGCCTCCAACTCATGCTGGTACACAGACCAATGATAAGGACTTGGTGCGAGCAACACTGATATTTGATAACTCCAAGTGCTTGTGCATAACGCAGGACTTGGCCACAAATGTGCCACAGTGTCACCAGCCTCAGACGTCACCACTGTGGTGCTACGAGAAGAACTGGCATCCATCGCGACAGATGATGGGATGTTACTCGTCCCTCCATACCTAACATTCCTCACACCATACCAGCTGCAGGGACCTGTGGTGAGAATCTAAAGGTAGTCGCAGTAAAAGATGTCCCACTGCTGCAGTCAGCGGCAAGCCATGAGTGAGGGCACAGTTCAATGTGCTTGAAATCCCGAATGAGGGTGCTTGATGTGGCTGTTAGGTCCATAAATGTCATGCATACGTGATGTCTGGCCTCCTGCTCATTGGTACCATGTGATGAGGCTGTTGGTTTCCTGTAATTCAACCCTGCTCATCATTTCTCGACCCAACGATAACATGTCATTTTCACTGTGGCTGTATTTCCTCCAATGTGAGAACAAATTTTGCAGTAAGGTAATGTGCAATCCTGATAGGCCCTGATTCTCCCATAGTTTGTATGATCATGTTGATGCAGCACACTAAGTTGATCTGTGGACCAGAATGTCAGGGTAACAAAATGCAACTCAGTCGCTTTCTGACTTCCACTTATCAGTGAATAAATAATAATAGAACACAATCAGCTCTTAGGAATTTTAAAAATCAGGGGAAATCAGAGAGAGGGAATACCAGGGTTGAATTAAGCTTGACAAGAACTGTAGGAACGACCATAATTACTCAATCGACTAATGAAAATTAAGATAAATATGTATGAACAACTAAGGATAAAGAGAATGAAAAAAATAACAACTAGTTGGGAAGGCATTCTTTCTGATTATATTAGACATGTTTGTAAAATTAATAATTGGTTCGATAGAAGGCAGTTCGGTTTTAGGAAAGTTATTCCACTGAAGCTCAACTTGTAGGATTCCAGCAAGATGTAGCAGATATCTTGGATTCTGGAGGTCAAATGGACTGTATCAGGATTGACCTGTCTAAAGCATTTGATAGGGTGGATCATGGGAGACTGCTGGCAAAAATGAGTGCAATTGGACTAGACAAAAGAGTGACTGAATGGGTTGCTATATTTCTAGAAAATAGATCTCAGAGAATTAGAGTTGGTGAAGTTTTATCTAAACCTGTAATAATTAAGAGGGGAATTCCTCAAGGCAGTATTATCAGACCTTTATATTTTCTTATATATATAAATGATATGAGTAAAGGAGTGGAATCGGAGGTAAGGCTTTTTGCGGATGATGTTATTCTCTATAGAGTGATAAGTGTTACAAGATTGTGAGCAACTGCAACGTGACCTCGAAAATGTTGTGAGATGGACAGCAGGCAATGGTATGTTGATAAATGGGGTTAAAAGTCAGGTTGTGAGATTCACAAATAGGAAAAGTCCTCTCACTTTTAATTACTGCGTTGATGGGGTGAAGGTTCCTTTTGGGGATCATTGTAAGTATCTAGGTGTTAATATAAGGAGAGATCTTCATTGGGGTAATCACATAAATGGGAATGTAAATAAAGGGTACAGATCTCTGCACATGGTTATGAAGGTGTTTAGGGGTTGTAGTAAGGACGTAAAGGAGAGGGCATATAAGTCTCTGTTAAGACCCCAACTAGAGTATGGTTCTAGTGTATGGGACCCTCACCAGAATTACCTGATTCAAGAACTGGAAAAAATCCAAAGAAAAGCAGCTCGATTTGTTCTGGGTGATTTCCGACAAAAGAGTAGCGTTACAAAAACATTGCAAAGTTTGGGTTGGGAAGAATTGAGAGAAAGAAGAAGAGCTGCTCGACTAAGTGGTATGTAATACCAATATAATGGTCCGTTATTGGACATTATAAATTTTCCAGCTAACTCATTCCTGGTTGCCTGGGTTTCGCCCTCGTGTGCTAAGTTAGGCTCGTCAGTTGGGACTTAGCACACCACCCAAGACGCAAGGCTAGTGCATACCGTGGAGGCCACTGCATAGGCTATTTGCAGCCACCAGCAGTGCCAATGCACTATGAGAGCTATGTCTCATTTCCAAAAATAGATGCCTGCCTGGCCATCAAATGATGTAGATGTTGATTCCCATAGGGAACCTAAAATATTTGTTCTGAATGAGTAAATTTATAATACCAATATAATGGTCCGTTATTGGACATTATACATTTTCCAGCTAACTCATTCCTGGTTGCCTGCGTTTCGCCCTCGTGTGCTAAGTCAGGCTCATCAGTTGGGACTTAGCACACCACCCAAGACGCAAGGCTAGTGCATATCGTGGAGGCTTGCTTGCTTCAATGTTTTCATTCCCCACCCTGAAGAGGTGGGGCGGGCCACCGAGAGGGTGTCGCCCTCTCTCTGGCCAGGAGAGATGACGGGGTTGGGAAGGAGTGAAGAAAAGAGGGAGATGGGGGAAAAGGTGGTTTGAATAAGTAAAGGAGACGGGATAAAGGAAGTGTAGGATCGCTTGCGCTTTATTGACAGATTTACATTGTCTATGCGTATTGACAAAGTTGCATACATATATACAGAGCATTATGGATGTTTATGAGAGTTACATGAGCGATTTTACACCCAGGTTGCGGATGGTGATGTGATGAAGTGACGGGTTTCGTGAGGTGGAGGGAGGATGTGGAGTGCTAGGATGTGATACAGGGATGAGAAGTTTACCAGGGAGGTGAGTAGGAGACTTAGGAGGTTGGATGGAGGAGGGGGTAGTGGAAAGATTGCAGGTGGGAGTGGTGGATAGTTGCTGGGTGAAAATGGTGGAAAACGGAAGTGTGGACTGGGAGGTTGCTGAGGGGGTGCAGGCCGGGGGCGTGTGCGGTGGCGGGGTGCTTTATGTTGGTTAGGAGTTTGGGGTGGAGAGCGGGACGGTTCTATCCGGAGATGTCGACCGTTGAGGTATATCCCTTGGGTGATGAGGCGCTGGACGTCTTCGGGCGTTGGTAGTTGCAGGCGTACTAAATATGTAGGGCCATCATCGTTGTGGATCCTAATGGCTTTCTTCACCGGGATTCCTGCTTTGTGGAGTTCTTGGAGGATAGCTGTGTGTGGTAGGTTAGGTTCCACGCCACAGGCAACACAGCTGTATAGGTTGTTCTGGCTGGGCGGTGAAGTTAGCGGTCGTACAGTATCTGGTGTTGGTGGTTGTGTATTGTCTGCGTGAAGTGCTATTGCTTCATTCGGCGGCGTTGTTACTTCTTCCTGCGGGCCCTGAGCGTGGGAGGGTGGGGGGTGGTATGCCATTATGGGAGAGGGGTGGGTAGTAGTTGTGGTGGTGGTGGTAGGGGCGTTGGAGGTAAAATGAGAGGAGGTGGAAGTAGTGGTGGTGACGGTGGTGGTCCGGGAGGTGTAAGGAGAGAGCAACTGCTGTGGGTGTGATGTGCCAGTAGGGCCGGTGGCTGTGGCGTGCTTCTTCATTAGCCGGTCGAGTAATTTCCCTGGGGTATCTTGCACTCGATGCAGTTGTCCTTGGATATATACCCCATTGTCTAGAGCGTTGTAGACGTCCTCGAGCACTAGATAGTATAATAGTACTTCTCTTGTTGGTTTGTCGAGATGATAAAGTCGAGTGGCAGCGTAGACGCCTGTAGGGCGAAGTTCCGTAAGGATGTCATCTGTTGGAATTGCTGGGTCAATATCGTGGGCAATGCAAGTATAGTACATTATGGGAGGGGGCCGACTTCCTCTTGGTGTCTGGCCAATTTTGCTTTTTTGGGTCGGCTGGGCGCGTAATTAGAGATGTGGCGCCACCCGGCCGAAGAAAAATGTTTGGGGGTGTTTTTAGGGCTATTCAGTCCACTTTCAGAGTTTGGAGATGTGATCCGATCTCCCTCCACTTGTAGAGGATTCCTGTTCCCCGTGGAGGCCACTGCATAGGCTATTTGAAGCCACCAGCAGTGCCAATGCACTATGAGAGCTATGTCTCATTTCCAAAAATAGATGTCTGCCTGGCCATCAAATGATGTAGATGTTGATTCCCATAGGGAACCTAAAATATTTGTCCTGAATGAGTAAATTTATAATACCAATATAATGGTCCGTTATTGGACATTATAAATTTTCCAGCTAACTCATTCCTGGTTGCCTGCGTTTCGCCCTCGTGTGCTAAGTTAGGCTCGTCAGTTGGGACTTAGCACACCACCCAAGACGCAAGGCTAGTGCATACCGTGGAGGCTATCTATCAAATGCTTTCATTCCCCACCCTGAAGGGGTGGGGCGGGCCAAGAGATGCGGGCGGGTTGGGGAGATGTGATGGAAGAAGGAGGTGGGTAAAGGATGTGGAGAGGTAGGAGATGGGAGAGGAATTGTGCCTATGCCTGGGTATTACACAATTGCTTTATTTAAGTCATAAGTGCATGATACATAAAAACATATATGATTTACGAAAGGGTGTGAGGGATAAGGGGGTGTGTAAGAGGGAGAGATGAAGCATAGAAGGAAGTGCCGGGGTAAAGGTGCAAGGTAAGGAGATGAAGGGTGGCTGTCATGTGATTAAGTGAAGTGATGAGAAGTCGAAGGAGTTCAAACGTTGGGACAAACTGGTGGAGATGGGTAAACAGGAGGAGGGTCAGGCCGGGGTCGGCGATGAGGAGAGGTAAATCGGGTCGAAGGTTGAGGAGGCGAACGGGAGGGTTCCACACGATGGTGACGGCCATATAGCTTGATCCCATGAGTGATGAGTTGGTTCACGTCTTCGGGCGTCGGCAGGTGGAGGAGAACTAAAAACGTTGGACCATCAGCGTTGTGTATCCGAAACACTCGTTGTACGGGTAGTCCTTGCTGACGGAGGTGAGTAGCGATGTCATCAGTAGGAATGTTTGGGTCCACACCGCAAGCAACACAGCTGTAGTTATTAGTACGGTTGGGCGACGGTGGTGGTGATGGTGGATTGGCCATGTTTATTGAAGTCCCGTTGTTTGTTCGCTCGGCAGGTGGCTGGGAGGTTATACACTGAGGTCTTTGTTGATCAGTGGTGGGAGGATTAGGGAGTGTAGACATCATAAGGGGTAAAGGATGGGATAGGGTTGTAGTGGTGGTAGGGTGGGTTGGGGAGGTGGATGCAGAGGTGGTGGTGACGGTGGTGGTAGTAGTTGTGGTGGTAACAGGGTTGGTATGACTAGGAAACAACGGTGGCGATGGAGGAGGGGGTGAGGTTACGATGGGCGAAGCAGTTGTAACAGGCGTAGCAGGTTCATCTTCTGGCAGCTGGGCTAATATGTATGATGGAGTAGAGGTCACTCGGTGTCGGCAGCCATGGATGAGCGCTCCGGTTGCTTGAAGGCGATTGCGGTCGTCCTCTAAGGCGAAATGCAGAAGTACATCGGGAGATGGGTCGGGGCCATCATAGAGCCGTGAGGCGCTATGGACGCCGGTCCCGTGGAGGGCGGTCTGGTTGTCGTCGTTGGAGAGAGCAAGGCTGATTTCTTCGATGATACAGGTATACATGGTGGGAGGCCGACTTCCAACGAGGTGTCAGGCCGTTATGCGTGTTTGGGATCGGCGGGGTGAAATAGTAGAGGTGTGGAAACACCCGGCCGAACAAAAAGAGACCTTGCGTGGAGAAGCGATGTCCGTCCTCCCCCGTGGAGGCTGCTGCTGCTTAAATGCTTTCATTCCCCACCCTGAAGGGGTGGGGCGGGCCACCTAGAGGGTGTCGCCCTCTCTCTGGCCAAGAGATGCGGGCAGGTTGGGGAGATGTGAGGGAAGAAGGAGGTGGATAAGGACTTGAAGAGGTAGGAGATGGGAGGGGAATTGTGTCTATTCCTAAGTATTTATTCTTTACTGAAGTGAGAATACAGTTGTGATTATGTCAAAATGAGCTGTGAACAAAGAGGAGAGGGGTTATACAAGGTGCGAGGAAAATAAATGAAGGGCAAGGGTGTTATAAAAGGAGGAGAAGCTAACAAGCGAAGTTAGAAGAAGGCGAAGGATATCAAAAGAGGGAGGTGGGGGAAAGTAAGGAGGTGGGGGCGGGAAGAGATAAGGATGAAATGATGGAGGAGGTGGTTGGGGAGGTGGGGCCAGTCGGGGACTACTTCGAAGTGTGGAGGGATGAGATGAAGGTTGTGGAGGTGAGCGAGATGGTTCTATGCGATGATGACGGCCGTTGAGGTGGATCCCGGTGGCGATGAGGCGTTCAACGTCTTCAGCAGTCGGGAGATGAAGTCGGACGAGATAGGTGGGTCCAGCGGAGTTATAGATCCGAAAGGCTCGGCGCACTGGTATCCCTGTCTGGCGGAGTGTTTGGATGATACATGCTGATGGAAGACTGGGCTCCACACCGCAGGCGACACAGCTAAAGGTGGTAGTGCCGGTGGAAGGCGGTGGGACCAATGGTGGCTGTGCCAAGTTGCCAGGAGTATCTTGATGGGAATATCCCTCTTCAGATGACGGAAGTGATGAGCGCTGGGGGTGTGTGGGGTCAGTGGAGGGAGGCAAGGGGAAAGGAAATGTCATGAGAGGGGAAGGATGAGTGGTAACAGTAGTAGTGATAGGAAGGGAAGAGGAGGTGTGAACTGAGGTGGTAATGGTGGAGGTAGCAGTGGTTAGAGTAGTGACAGAGGTAACAGGAGTGAAGGACAAAGGGGGCGGGGGTGAGCAGTAGGGAGGTGGTGTGGTCGTAGCGGGCGGATCGATGGTTCCAGGCGGAGGGTCGTCGGTGTCCGGTAGCTCAGCCAAAAGATCCTCTGGAGTAGGTTCAACTGCATAGAGATGGTTGTGGATGCGTGCGCCATTCTTGATGATGGTAGAGACGTCGGCTGGAGTGGATAAATAGAGAAGTACATCGGATAGTGGTTGAGCTTCGTCGTCGACTAGCCGGCAGGCACCATAGGCACCCGCCGGACGAAGAGCAGCGAGGACATCTTGGTCTGAGAAGACGAGAGGAACGTTGCGGGCAAGGCAGGTGTAGAGCATTGTGGGAAGGCCGACCTCCTACGTGGTGCCAGCCTATATGCTTTGTTGTCTCGGCGGGGTGATAAGTAAAGTTGAGCAGTCACCCGGCCGAAGAAAAAATATGCGTTGCGTTGCAGCAGAGGAGAGCAGCCGTCGTGTCCCCAACCAGAGCTCTTGAATGTTAAAAGCTTAAGGAGCTTCCCCGCTTTTTAGCGTATTGGTGCCGTGGAGGCCACTGCATAGGCTATTTGAAGCCACCAGCAGTGCCAATGCACTATGAGAGCTATGTCTCGTTTCCAAAAAGAGATGCCTGCCTGGCCATCCACGGACTTAGTGATGGTCATTTCTGCTGTTTTAGGAAAACGCCAACGAACTGTTTGTTTGTTAAAAACAACTGTTTTCCCAAACAGTTTGAATACAACAGGTCATTCGTTCATAACGAGACTGTGAAAGACGAGTGAGTCACATGCACAAGGGGGCTGCGGGACAGGAAATGAGATTTTTCACCACCTTTCAGTCTAACTTGTTTCGTAATGTCTAGGCAGACAGCACAAGCTGAAGGCTGACGAAATACCGGTATGAAGGATACACGGGAAGAACGATAAGACGAGTGAAGACTCCACTGTTAAGCAAAGGATATAGTCTGTAAAGACATTTATTTATCATTAGGCTATCAACTGACATTATTAGCGTTTTATGATCGCGGCGGTCTGCTCATCGATACGGTTCCACACATCCGGAGTTTTAGTTAACCAGTCTGTTATTAGTGAAATTTCTATAGCAGTATTATTATACAGTATCTATGTTCATCATATACCATTATAAGATTATTGTTCAACGAGAACTACTGTAAAAAAATAGAAGTTACAGAATGTTATAGATAAGTGAGATAAATACACACACACAAAGAAACGAGAGTATTCTTAAGATGCACAATATTAGGAAAACACTTAAAAATTAATTATTCATATTTACATTAAGGAACATTAATGTTTCGGCCTCTTTTTGTGAGAGGTTTGCATTAATTAGTAATCCAATTTGGGAAAGTAGGTCTTCAATATGGCACTGATGTGATCACTATGCTACACTTTATTATTCTGTTCACATGGTACCCGTTACGAAAAATACTCAAGCACTAACTCTTCGTATTTACATTGAGGAACATCAACATTTCTACCTTTCTTGATGACAGCCTTGTTCTCCTTTCATTAACAATCAGTCCAGTTCGGGAAAAAAGTCTTTCACAGGGCACTGAAGTGGCCACTATGTTACACTTTGTTATGAATATTTGTGCTAAATTGGGATACACATGTTGGTGATTTTTCCACCAATCTAAGGGGCAATTAGATTCCCCTGCTTCATTTACACGAGGTAAAATGTCATCTTTCAAATACAAATCCAGTTCCTTGTTGGCTCGTGACAGAGGGCTGGTTTGAGGACGTTTATCTCCAATAATGTCGTTGAAAATGCTCCAAGCGCTTATTGGACAAGAGGGCTGAAATGCACCAGTTGTAGATGGAAGTGAGGAGGACGGAATGTCAATATTTTGCTTCTCGCTGGTCTGGGCGTTTCTCTCTATTAGGTCCACTACTAAATTACGCACCCTCTTTTTGACGTTATCTAGTGCCGCAGGATCCTGAAAAACGTGGTCTTTATAGCGTGGATCTAATAAAGTGCATAAGGCGAAGGTGCTGTTGTGTTCAACGTTCTTGAACCTTTCTCCTAACCCTTTAATAAGACTAGCAATTACGGCCCTCACTCCTTCTGTGAACTCGGTTGATTGCTTGAGTTTTTCGCAAATACCTTTTAGGCACCTGACGACCACAATCACAGAACTTCCAGTCATATATGATTCTCCACTCAGAGAATTAGTCATTTCTTCAAACGGAGCTAGCACATTGCAAAGTTGACGACAAGCTTGCCACTCTTCGCCAGTTATTATGGGCAGATGTTTATCTAGCAGAGCAATGTTTATCTAGCTTCTTCGAGTTCTACAAATCGACGCAACATATAAAAAGTTGAATTCCAGCGCGTCGTGACGTCTTGGGAAAGGCGTTTAGGCGCTGTATGTCCACTTGATATCTGGTACTTCAGTAGTTTTTCGCTTGCTAGTGAACTTCTCCTGAAGTAGCTGACAACTTTTTTGATTTTCTCAATGGTGACTTGCATTTCCTGAAGAGAACCCTGGACAATCAAATTTAATTTATGAGCAAAACAGCCATAGTGTTCCCACTTCAGAATTTCCTCAAACGCGTTTGTTATATTACTAGCGTTATCAGAAATTGAAAAATTCACTTTGTCATGCAGCTTCCAATCGGATAGTATGCACTTAATTTCGTTTGCCAACGCAACAGACGTATGGCTTCCAGAAAAACTAGAACACTTCAGTAAAACCGTCTTGAAGGAAAACTCTTTCGTAATGTAATGCGCTGTTATGGCAATGTAACTCTCTGCAACTAACGATGTCCACAAATCGGTTGTTATGCACACACTCACTGCTTCATTCGTCACTGTCTCTCTTATTAAAGAAAACTGTTGATGATAGAGTGCTGGAATCATCACATTTGAAATAGTCTTTCTACCAGGTAATTCATAGCCAGGGATCCACTTCAAAAGTTTAGAAAACCCTCTATCCTCAACAATACTAAAGGGCTGATAATCTAAAATAAATAAATCAAGTAAGTCACGATCAATTAATTTCTTTTGGGCAGATGAAACATTTTTAGTGACGTAAGACCTAATTAATCTTTGTTTTTTAGGCGCAACACATGAATCAGCTGTCGAGGCTTCGCTATCAGGCCTGCTAGTGCTAATACTAGGTTCCTCTCTATCCACTGTAGGCCTACTTGGTCGTTTTTCCATTGAAGGTATCTCCTTAACACTATGACACGCTAGCTCAGTATATATTGCTATATGTTTTCTTTGCAAATGTCCTTTCAAATTTGTCATAGTTGACTTGTAAGAAATAAGTTGCTTGCAGATAGTGCAAAGTGCCTTATCATTGTCACTTTTCGTGAAATAATTCCACACCTCACTTCGTTTTGACATGTTATAAAACAACTCGCCTAGCTCAGCACTCGGCAAACTTAACACCGTTCCGTTTTAAAACTGGTTTGAGAACACCGGTACATCAGCCGCCAACAGCCCGCAACCAGCAATAAGCGAAAACGTTGAACTGTTCGGCTAAAAACTGCTTTTCCAAACAGCTCTTGGCTCACTGCCAACTAAATATGTGACAAACAGTCGATTTGACAGCGAGGGAATGGGAGTGGTTAAGTACCGAGCAATGCCGATTTCAGGCCGAATAGCTCCGAACGCACGGGTAGGTTCAAGGTTACATCAGTGTCTACTCACTAGCGAACAGTGAAAGACAAACTGTGGACTCTATTGAAGGAAAAACTGTTTGGTGGAACTTTTAAAAACAGTTCTTTCGTTTTCCACCCGAAAACTGTTTTCTCTAAACAGTTGGGCGTTTTTCTGTCCATAACTACACGGTATGCACTAGCCTTGCGTCTTGGGTGGTGTGCTAAGTCCCAACTGACGAGCCTAACTTAGCACACGAGGGCGAAACGCAGGCAACCAGGAATGAGTTAGCTGGAAAATTTATAATATCCAATAAACGGACTATTATATTGGTATTATAAATTTACTCATTCAGGACAAATATTTTAGGTTCCCTATGGGAATCAACATCTACATCATAAGTGGTATGTTCCGAGCTGTCACCGGAGAGATGGCGTGGAGTGACATTAGTAGACGAATAAGTTTGAGTGGCGTTTATAAAAATAGGAAAGATCACAAAATGAAGATGAAGTTGGAATTCAAGAGGACAAACTGGGGCAAATATTCATTTATAGGAAGGGGAGTTAGGGATTGGAATAACTTACCAAGGGAGACGTTCAATAAATTTCCAATTTCTCTGAAATCATTTAGGAAAAGGCTAGGAAAGCAACAGATAGGGAATCTGCCACCTGGGCGACTGCCCTAAATGCAGATCAGTATTGATTGTATCCCCTGCCTGTCGTAAGAGGCCCCAGGATCTCGTTACTTGGGAGCGTGGTTGGCGACCACGAGGCCCTTAGCCGATTCCTGGCATTACTTCCACTTACTTGTGTCAAGCTCCTCACTTTCATCTATCCTATCCGACCTCACTTGGTCAACTGTAATTCTTTCTTGACCCTGACAGTATTAGGGAGTCTTTCATTTTTATGCCCTAAGTAGTCCTTGCCTTTCCTTGGCTGATACCTTCATTTTTCAAAGTTTTGTATACCTTCCATTTTCCCCCCTCTGATTAGTGTTAGTAGAGGATGATTTCCCTGGTGTTCTTCCTCTTAAAACAATATGTCTACTCGGATACAAGTTACACCCCCTGCTGCCGACAAGTCAAAAATAGTAACAAATCCAATTTTCAGGATATATATTCGATTTTGGACATCAGAAGATGAATTTATATTTTGAGTTTTCCAGTAATGTTTGCTTTTCCATGCATTCTATGTTCTTTATGAAATACTGACATAGGAGTGTTACGATGATAGAAAGCTTATTTTATGGATTTATGAGGTTTATAAGAAAAGACTGTACTAGCTGTGTACAAATTGGGGAAGGTCGATCATCATGGTTTGAGACCAAGAGTGGAGTTCAGCAAGGAAGTGCACTGTCCCCACTACTGTTCATCACTGTTATGGACAATATAATGAAGAACATCAAGGAAAAGTTAGATGAACTAAATGGAGTGGCCTTTGCTGATGATACCATGATTTTGGGTGAAACAGAAGAGGAAGTACAGACCAGACTCAACGTATGGAAATCCCAGTACAAGGAATATAATCTCAACATCAACAAGACAAAGACAGTAGTGATGGCAATCACCAGAGAAAGGCTTACAGCAAGTGCAAAACTAGGAGATCACCAGCTAGAATGTGTGGATAGTTTTCCTTACCTGGGAAGTGTAATCTCCAGTGATAATTTGGTCAGAAAGGAAATTACAAACAGAGTGCAAAAGGGATCACAATTCTACCAACAAGTAAGAAGACTTTTATGGGATGATATGATTCCAAAACCGGCCAAACTGATGATGTTTAACAGCTATTTTATACCAATATTGACCTATGGTATTGAAGCGTGCACCCTCACAAAAAGAGATTCATCAAGACTGCAAGCATCAGAGATGAAATTTCTTAGATCCACCATCCAGAAGACCAAGATATACAAGTTAAAAAATGAAGAGGTGAGGAAGGAAGCCAGAATAAAGACATCCCTATTAAACCAAATTGGCACATCCAGACTACAGTGGTATGGGTGTGTGATGAGGATGGATCCTACAAGAACAGCCAGAATATTGGAAAGACAGGTGGAGGGGAAAAGACCTGCAGGAAGACCTAAACCCTGATGGATGGACATGACCAAGGTTGATCTAGTTACCAGAGGATGGACAGTGGATGATGTTCTCCATGACAAGTTGTTTATGGGCAGGAAGAAGTCGAAGAGGTTCATTAACAGTACACATAAAACTGGAAGTATACAATAATAATGATGATGATGATGATGATGATAAGATGAAAAGTAGGAAGGTTCACTATTTTATTTTAAAGTTCTCATTTTACCATGTTTGTACCTTCTAGGTTTATAATTATTTTCTTTGATTTTTTGCAGTGATGTGATCAAAAACCCAATTCAAGGAATCAAGTACAATAAACAACAAAAATCTAGAAAGCATTCTGCAGTTTCTTAGGAAATATATGTAGGTTCTGACAGACACTGTGATACTAGTCATGTACTAATATAATTATACAATACCAGTCAATAATTAAATGACTCCATCCCCAATATCAATAACCAGTTTAAAACTCTTGGCTATTGGATTGACTGATGAGGTGCTGAGTGAAGTGAGAAACTGGAATAATATGTTTAAATAATTGGACTTCAATATTATTCACTACAAAACAGTTGAATTGCCCATCAATACCAACGTACATACCACCACCACTTTTGGTAGAAGAGAACTGGTGAGGGAATTTACTTGATTTGTTCATCTTTAGAACGAAAGATATTTCAACCTATGAAATCATAAATAGAGTATACAGAAGATTCCAGTTTTACCACCCTGTTTAACATCTTCTCTACAGCAGTTACCACATACAGTAACAGAAATATCAGCTGTGATGATGAAGATCCTGGAATCTCCAAGAACTAAGCCATTACTAATAGCTGTTCTTCTCTGAAATTAGTAGGTTATCACTTGAGAATGGTCCAAGCACAGCAGAAATATTACTAATCTCTTAAAGGTTATGAAGTGTTACGGAGGCCACTCAGAGTACTTACAGAATGTGACCCAGTCTTTGCAAATTGAAAACCTGTGTTCTCTTGAGCTTGGATTTGAATCTTGTATAAGTTATGATTTATATTCTGTGTTTACAGTGGATCTGATTATTATAGCAAAGATTTTTTAATTCATAGATGATATACCGGTACCGTATTCATTATATTCAGTGTAACATTCTGTAAAGTCTGCTGAGTTCATTAAAACTCTAGAACAGGAATCATGTTCATATCTCTTAAGGAGAACACCTCCATTTCTGAGAAAAGGTTGAATCCACTTGAGTTTAGAAATAACCCAAGCCTTTGCTTTTAAGACAAGAAAGGAACATTAAATATCTCACTAAATAGAGGACTAACTTGCTCAAGCACCGACATCAATAGAGCCAAATAGTTAACATCTGAAAATATGCAAGATTTTACAAGTTCATCACCTGTTTGAGTGTGATATAATGGTATTTGATTAGTGGAATTCTCTGTAATATCCTTACTGCTTGAAATGCTTAAACTAAATACACACCTCTCTTCGATGGTCCACCTCCCTCGTCGTCCTCCTCCGCTCTTTTCTGAAAAAGAAGAGAATATAATGTTTTTTAAAAATTACATAACTGTGAATAGTCAAAAATGAAGGAACTTGGTGAAGAGTAGCAGGGAAATATTGACAACACGGAAGCAAGGAGAAGAATTTCTAACGTATTAAGAGTGAATATGTAAATGTTACAGGTGATAAAGAATGGAAATACGTAATCCACAGAGTACTTGCACTTTGATAATGTATAAAGTTTGGGCAATAATGAGGAATGGACCACTTAAAGTAGAGGCAGTGTCACTTCTAATAGCAAGTAACATGGTAATTAGCTCAGAGAACTTAAAAGGTGAAAAGGTAAGGGTGAAAGGATACTGTTACTTACTTAGTGGACTCCTGCATAGCTAAATAAAATTTGTAAGCGCTGTGTGTCAACTCTGGAAACATAAGTAGGCCTGAAGGTTGTTACCAGCATTGCCAACTTAACAGATTCTAAATTTTCTAGCAGCCAAAAAATGCATTTAGCAGAATTTTTGGTGGAATTATGTGTTGAAGATTTTTCTAGTGGCTTTGTAAAATGTAAGTAAATGGCATAAATATCATTGGATCAAATTAGTGGGAAAAAGTAGAATGTCCTCGGGACTCCCAGAGGAAGTAACTGTCAATCCCCATTCATGTAATAGGGAACATGCATGATCCGGGGTTTTAATTAATAATATGCTAATCTGATTCAAAATTTCATGCAGAATTCAAAAATGTGATCAGATTGTACAAATAATAACTCCAAACATGATAAAAATCTACGAAAATGTCACGTCACGCAAGTACGCGATCTCATTCGTCTGACGTCATCGTACAGGTTGACTGAATTAGCAGACGAAATAACACATAGTGTGCTGTGAGAAGCAGGATACACTTCGCGTTTCTACTTTACGTTAGTGTCTAGTATGGTTAAATTCGAGGTCTATACATCGGATAATAATCTGAGTGGTATATTTTAGACTTAAAATGAAACCTGCGCAGACAGTGAGGCAGAAAAATAAATGGTGTAGAGTTCCGATGTGCAATAGCACATCGCATACCATACCAAACAAATTGTTTAAACATGTTCCAAAGACGCTAAAACTAGGGAGAAATGGATTTTGGCGAGCCGGAGAAATGCTGGTGATATATCGGAAAAGTCTACAGTTTATTTTTTTGAAGATTTTTGAAGATTTTTGAAGATTAATTTGTTTGAATATTCAAATCACTTTTCCATGTCAGCTGTTCTAGTGGTGAAACTTTAAATTTTAATGTATGATGCTTTATTTAAATGCTTCAATTACATCTTGGAATATGAAAGTAATAAACAGTGCATTAAATAATGCTGATTATTAAAGTATTCTCCAAACCTAACCTATGTTTTGGGTGATCCATGTCAAGATAATAAATCAAAGGGGTTATGAACCATTTTGACAGCTCTAATTCTACCAATATATCTTGGCATGGGACAGTTATGTATGTCTTTATTGAAGAGCTTAATTGGTAAAGAAATTTAGGCTATATCTAAATACTCTATAATGTAACAAAGAATAGGCGTGTACATCATGAAAGGAAACAACGTGAATTTAACAAATGTATAACTCTACACAAAACCAATGCTTGTCTGTTGGGGTCTTATAAGTTAACAATGCTCAATTATAATAATTATCATAATATTAATGAAATAAATAACATAATTGCACACAGGTGAAAATAGTGATGTAGGTGTTTAAAATATTATCCAACTTAGCCTAAGTTTTAGGTTATACAAGCCAAGTCAATAAACCTAAGGGTAAAAATACCGCGCGAGTTGGCCGTGCGGTTAGGAGCGCGCAGCTGTGAGCTCCCATCCGGGAGAGAGAAGGTTTTGAACCCCACTGCTGGCAGCCCTGAAGATGGTTTTCCGTGGTTTCCCATTTTCACACTAGGCAAAAGCTGAGGCTGTACCTAAGGCCACGGCCGCTTTGTTCCCATTCCTAGGCCTTTCCTGTCCCATCGTCGCCATAAGAAATATATGTGACGGTGTGACGTAAAGCAAACAGCAAAAACAAAAAAGTAAAAGTCACAGCACCCAAAGACATTCCTGTACTTAGCGACTAAAATGTCACCAGGACACTTTTCTTTCCGGATATGCTCAGCTTGTTAAAAGCCAAATGTAATTAATGTTATTGGCTTCACGCCCCGCTAACTACTACTACGATTTTCGGAGACGCCGATGTGCAGGAATTTAGTCCTGCAGGAGTTCTTTTACGTGCCAGCAAATCTACCGACACGAGGCCGACGTATTTGAGCAACTACCACCGGACTGAACCAGGATCGAACCTGCCAAGTTGGGGTCAGAAGGCCAGCACCTCAACCGTCTGAACCACTCAGCCCAACTTGTGAAAACTAGATGAAGTCATATTTATCTTTATAATGTTTAACTTTTTCCCTCCACAAAGATATTTAATTCTCTTTCATGGGACCCGGAAGTGGGTAGGCCAGTTGCCCCAACCATAAATATATATTTTTTCAGAAATGATAGGTTATAAACCTACAGTACTATGATCTTTCTTTCTTTCCTTCTTTCTTTCTTTCTTAATCAGTTTATCCTTCAGGGTTGGTTTTCTCTCGGACTCAGCGAGGGATTTCACCTCTACCACTTCAAGGGCAGTGTCCTGGAACATGAGACTTTGAGTATGGTGATGAAACTGGTGAGGAGGGCCATTACCTCGCCCAGGCGGCCTCACCTGTTATGCTCAACAGGACCTTGTTGGAGGATGGTAGGATCGGAAGAGATAGACAAGGAAGAGGGAAGGAAACGGCCGTGGCCTTAGGTGCCTGGAGGAGAAGTAGGAAAATACGAAAAACCACTTCGAGGATGGCTGAGGTGGGATTCGAAACCCTTCTACTCAGTTGACCTCCCGAGGCTGAGTAGACCCCGTTCCAGCCCTCGTACTATTTGTTTTCAACTTTCATGGCAGAGCCGGGAATCGAAACCGGGCCTCCGGGAGTGGCACACCTTAACCACTACACCACAGAAGCGAACTAGTACTATAATGCTACCTATACGTTTATGTGAGTGCTGAAATCCAATTTCTTACTTTACTAATGCTGAAAGCCCGAAAATGTAATGTTATTCTTTAATAGGGGAATCAGTCTAGAAGGAAATGTTGAAAGTGATGTGATATCTATCCAGGTTCGTTGTTATCCTAATACTATGGGTTACAGTACATTGCACGTATATAAAAGACGCCACTTACAAACTTGCTTGTTATCCGCTAATTTCTGCGGCCACAAAAGTCACATTTTTCAAGAATGATGACATCTATACATGGTAGATTGTCTGACTGTGCTGTTTTGAACCTTTCTTCTGTCATTTCGAAGTTATTCGCGATTATGAATAATAAACAATCGGCTTTTAGCAACGGCTGATGTACAATGGCTGGTAGAGCTCCATGCGGTACTGGATCGTGACGTCACAGCGCG
The DNA here is from genome assembly GCF_040414725.1 of Anabrus simplex. Lineage (NCBI taxonomy): Eukaryota > Metazoa > Arthropoda > Insecta > Orthoptera > Tettigoniidae > Anabrus > Anabrus simplex. The sequence goes on from NC_090265.1 coordinate 698,919,715, forward strand.
CCGCTTACGTCAGAGGCCGTTTCACTCGCCTTGCGGAAAGGCACTATTAAATATTTTTTTAATGGTAGAAAACAAGGCAACATACCATATTTCATTGGTGTACTTTTCAAAAAAAATATTTTTGAAAATGATGCATGTTCCCAATTGGGAAGTACTCTTCTTTCACTGGACGAAATCTGTTTTCCTTTGTGACTGTGTATCTTAGTTCACTTATTCAATGATGTCTCTGCAGGACTGAGTCATCCTACTGCAGCACAACAGAGTTCAGTTTTTAAAGTGTTTTAGTGACTTGTGCATGCATTCTGTGCTTATAATGTTGAAAAGAAATACCTATGTCTTAAAGAAATGTAACCTTGACTCACTGTATTTACTGTGAGTGTATGTTGAAATATCGAGTGTTTGATTAAGTTTTATAAAAATGCCAAACCCATAATACACCCAAAACTTTAGGAGTGAGTGATTAAACAATAAATTGTTTCACAACTGGCTTCTTTCAAATCCTGGGAAAGAAGGGTTATTATGTGGAGTGTAAATTTTGTAGATGTACTCATACGTTGGATTTGCATTATATAAAGGTAAAAAGCATATCAAATTAGCGAGCATATTGTCCCCAGCATGACAACAGGTTGTCAATTTTCCGAAACAAAGCTCAGTTATTACATCAACATCTACCAAGGTCATCGCAGCTTTATTTATTCGGGAACACTGTAGTTTATTAACCAGTGATTATTTTGTTTACAGAATTGGTTGTTGCCAGACATTTTCAGATGCATAGAGCAAAATGTACTGTAATAATTAAAAACAAACTTGGCCCTCATTTCGTGAATGAGTTGAAAAATTATATAGATGGCAGCTCTTATGGAATCGTCATTGATGAATCTGCAGATGTTGGGGTCGTAAAATTCCGTGGAACATTTTACAACGTAATAGCTTCCAAATGCCTGGTCATTGTGTTGTATACAAATATCTGAAGCACATCACACAAATTATTGTGGGTTACTGTGGTAACGTGCTAGTTTGTGAACCATGGGGAACAGCTGAGTGGCCTAATAAGTGGTCCTGAGAGTCGGAGAGATCCTCACTTGGACTATCTGTAAGTAAGGGTAATATCCTGCTTCTCAGAATTTTCATTGAACATGCTAGAACATTTTAACTGAGCCTTGGATCTATGGGAGTAATAATCCCACTCCCATTTGACAGGCGAGGGACTCCTTGGAAGAAAGTTGGCGAATGAAATGGAAATCGATATGGAACTATCAATATTAATGGAGCTTATGGAAGAAATAAAGCAAGCAGAACTGGCTGAGTCAGCAAAGAGGATGCGTCTGTTGTATTAGGAGTTAACGATATTCAGGTAAGGGGAGATAATGAGGAAGAGATTATAAAGTCTACTCGACATGTATAAAAAAGAGAAGTGCAGAGTGTGGGTTAGGACTGTTCATCAGGAATACTACTGCATGCAACATAGTTTCTGTTGGGCACATAAATGAGGGAATGATGTGGGTTGATCTGGCAGTTGGAGGAATTAGGACATTAATTGTCTCAGTATATTCAACATGTGTGGGTGCAGATGAGAATGAAATTGAAAGTCTTATGAAGCATTGAGTGACATCGTAGCCAGGGTCAACAGCAAGGATAGGATAATGCTAATGAGCGATTCCAATGCGAGAGTTGGAAATCGAACTGAAGGATATGAAAGGGTGATTGATAAATGTGGGGAGATATGGAAGCTAATAGGATTGGGAAGCGTCACTGGACTTCTGGCTAGTATGGGATTAGCCGTTACAAATATATTCTTCAACCATAAGACTATTCACTGCTACACATGGCAGGGTAGGGGCACAAGATCCATAATAGAATATATCATAACCTACTTTGAATTCAGGAAATCTGTCAGGAACTTGAAGGTATTCTGGGGATTCTTTTTATGATACATATCACTATCTGATATGTAATGAACTAAGTATGTCTAGGCCTAGGATAGAGAAAGTGAAGTCTGTCTATAGATGGATAAAAGTAAAAATCTTGAGAACGAGGAAATTAGACAGAAGTACATGGATAGGATTAGTATAAAGTTCCAAACTGTGGATAGTAAGCAGGTTCAGGATGTAGAAAGAGAATGGATGGCATACAAGGATGCTGTTGTAGAAACAGCAAGGGAATGTCTAGGAACAACTGTGTATAAAGATGTGAAAAAGCGAACTTCTTGGTGATATGATAAAGTGAGAGCAGCCTGTCAACAGAAAAAGAAGGCATATCAGAAATAGCTCCAAACAAAGACTAATGCAGACAGAGAATTGTATGTAGAGGAAAGAAGCAGAGCAAAACAAACGGTTGTTGAATCCAAGAAGAAATCATGGGAAGATTTTGATAATAACTTGGAAAAGCTATATCAAGCAGCAGGGAAACCTTCTTGGACAGTAATAATGAACCTTAAGAGAGGGGAGAAAGAAGAAATGAATAGTGTTTTGGGTAAATCAGGAGAACTCATAAGATATCCCAGGGAATCACTGGACAGGTGGAAGGAATATTTTTAAAATCTTCTCACTTGTGATGTCGTAAAAAACCGAGCTCATGGGGAGGAAGACAATTGTGTTGGAGAAATTACACATTTGATGAAGTGGAAAGGATGGTAAATAAATTTCATTATCATAAAGCAGCAGGAATAGATTAAATCAGACCTGATATGGTGAAGTATAGTGAGAAGGCGGGGATAAAATGGCTTCCTAGAGTAATAAGATTAGCATGGAGTGTTGGTAAGGTACATTCAGATTGGACAAAAGCATTAATTGCACCTATCTATAAACAAGGGAACAGGAAGGATCACAAAAACTATCGAGGTATCTATTAATCAGTAGCCTATACCAGACAAAGGCAAAGGGTACACTGGCATCTTGGAAGGGAGGGTGTGATCAGTGGTTGAAAGGAAGTTGTATGAAAACCAGTGTAGTTTCAGACCACAGAGTGGCTGTCAGGTTCAGATTTTCAGTATGCAGCAGGTAATTGACAAATGCTACAAGAGGAATAGACAGTTACTGGTATGTTTATGTTTTGTTGATCTAGAGAAGGCACATGACAGAGTACTGAGGGAAAAGCTGTTTGCTGTACTGGGGGACTATGGAATTAAGGGTAGAATATGAAAATCAATCCAAGGCATTTAGGTTGACAATTGGACTGCAGTGAGAATTGACAGTAAAATGAGTTCTTAGTTCAAGGTACGGTACTTACATGGCTTAGACAAGGCTGTTCATTGTTCATAGTTCACATGGATCGTCTGCTGAAAGGTATGAAGTTGCAGAGAGGGATTCGGTTAGGTGAAATGTAGTAATCAGTCTGGCCTATGCTGATGACCTGTTCTTAATGGCAGATTGTGCCGTAAACCTGCAGTCTAATATCTTGGAACTTGAAAATAGATGCAATGAGTATGGTATGAAAATTAGCCTTTCCAGACCAAATTGATGTCAGTCAGTAATAAATCCAAGAGAATTGAATGTGAGATTGGTAATACAAAGCTGGAACAGATAGATAATTTCAAGTATCTAGGATGTGTGTTCTCCCTGTGTGGTAGAGTAAGTGAGATTGATTCAAGGTGCAGTAAATCTAAAGCAGTGAGCTCCCAGTTGCAATCAACAGTATTTTGTAAGAAGGAAGTTAGCTCCCAGACTAAATTATCTTTTCATCAGGCTGTTTTCAGACCAACTTAGCTTTATGAGAGTGGAACTGGGTGCACTCAGGATATCTTATACATAAGCGAGAAGTAACAGATATGAAAGTAACGAGAATGATTGTCGGAACAACCAGGTGGGAACAACGGCAGGAGAGAACTTGGAATGAGCAATTAAATGCTAATTTATGAATGAACTCGATGGAAGAAGCTGTACTTATAAACTAACTTCAGTGGTGGGATCATGTGAGGCAAATGGAAGAGGATAGGTTACCTAGGAAAATAATGGACTCAGTTATGGTGGGTAAGGGGGGCAGAGGGAGACCAAGACAACGATCTTTAGACTCATCTTCCAGCTATTTAAAGATTGATATAGAACTAAACGAGCCCAAAGAACTAGTTACAAATAGAGGATTTTGGTTGCAATGAGTAAATTCACCGAAGCTTGCAGACTGAATGCTGAAAGGCTTAACAGTCTATAATGATGTATGTACACTGACTGACAGAGCAAATGCAACACCAAGAAGGAGTGGTTCGAAAGGGTTGAAAGTTGGGGAAAAAAAATAAGACGGCACGGACGAATAATTGATGTTTATTTCAAACCGATATGCAGGTTACACAATGCGCACGGCATCGACTCAGTAGGATGTAGGACCACCGCGAGCGGCGATGCACGCAGAAACACGTCGAGGTACAGAGTCAATAAGAGTGCGGATGGTGTCCTGAGGGATGGTTCTCCATTCTCTGTCAACCATTTGCCACAGTTGGTCGTCCGTACGAGGCTGGGGCAGGGTTTGCAAACGGCGTCCAATGAGATCCCACACGTGTTCGATTGGTGAGAGATCCGGAGAGTACGCTGGCCACGGAAGCATCTGTACACCTCGTAGAGCCTGTTGGGAGATGCGAGCAGTGTGTGGGCGGGCATTATCCTGCTGAAACAGAGCATTGGGCAGCCCCTAAAGGTACGGGAGTGCCACCGGCCGCAGCACATGCTGCACGTAGCGGTGGGCATTTAACGTGCCTTGAATACGCACTAGAGGTGACGTGGAATCATACGCAATAGCGCCCCAAACCATGATGCCGCGTTGTCTAGCGGTAGGGCGCTCCACAGTTATTGCCGGATTTCACCTTTCTCCACTCCGACGCCACACTCGTCTGCGGTGACTATCACTGACAGAACAAAAGCGTGACTCATCGGACAACACGACGTTCCGCCATTCCCTCATCCAAGTCGCTCTAGCCCGGCACCATGCCAGGCGTGCACGTCTATGCTGTGGAGTCAATGGTAGTCTTCTGAGCGGACGCCGGGAGTGCAGGCCTCCTTCAACCAATCGACGGGAAGTTGTTCTGGTCGATATTGGAACAGCCAGGGTGTCTTGCACATGCTGAAGAATGGCGGTTGACGTGGCGTGCGGGGCTGCCACCGCTTGGCGCCGGATGCGCCGATCCTCGCGTGCTGACGTCACTCGGGCTGCGCCTGGACCCCTCGCACGTGCCACATGTCCCTGCGCCAACCATCTTCGCCACAGGCGCTGCACCGTGGACACATCCCTATGGGTATCGGCTGCGATTTGACGAAGCGACCAACCTGCCCTTCTCAGCCCGATCACCATACCCCTCGTAAAGTCGTCTGTCTGCTGGAAATGCCTCCGTTGACGGCGGCCTGCCATTCTTAGCTATACACGTGCCCTGTGGCACACGACAACACGTTCTACAATGACTGTCGGCTGAGAAATCACGGTACGAAGTAGGCCATTCGCCAACGCCGTGTCCCATTTATCGTTCGCTACGTGCGCAGCACAGCGGCGCATTTCACATCATGAGCATACCTCAGTGACGTCAGTCTACCCTGCAATTGGCATAAAGTTCTGACCACTCCTTCTTGGTGTTGCATTTGCTCTGTCAGTCAGTGTATGTATGTATGTATGTATGTATGTATGTATGTATGTATGTATGTATGTATGTATGTATGTATGTATGTATGTATGTATGTATGTATGTATGCGTACACAAATTAAGGTTCCATGAGTGTGACACAAATTGCTGTCTTGTGATACTTCTATCAAATTATATATATATAATGTATTTAATTCTATATTGCTACAACACAAACTGAAGTTTTGTAGCAAAAGTATAAAGTGTCTGAAAGGAAATATTTGGCTAGATGTTTGAAAATCCTTTTATAATTCTGTAAAGGTTATTGCAGTCAACAGATATAACTCTTAAGATTTGAATTTTGTCATTTTGAAGGCCATGACCCTAATTAAATGTGAAAAATAAGGCTATTATGCATGCAGTCACCTATACTGTCCGCACACTTTATCTTGATGCATTTGTGTACGGGGTTCGGAGTAAGGAGGGAGCTGTCCCGGTATCGATAGTGCTGCCTGGTGCTGCCAACTGAATGAAAATGAAATCTGAATTGAATCGAGAATATGATCGATCGATATGAAATTTCTAAACCGTTATCATCTTAAGCCAACAACTATGTCACATACACATATATAACATTATAAAACATATCTCACGATGCGAATCTTGTTCCTAGCATGAATTCTATACTTTGACTTTGATGTGTAAACAACAACAGTACCAGTACGTAAAGTTTACGCCAGATGTCGCACAACGATGCTTAAGCGATTCATAGTTTGTGTTTCAAAGGTTGCCAGTATGAATCTCGAAGATCGCCGAGGTCGACCGATTCAGCACTAGGATGTAAATGCACCAAGATAAAGTGTGCGGATAGTACCTTGTGGAGAAAACTTAGGAAAGGATCGTACGTTTTTGGGGATAAATGGAGAACAGAAAATCAGGTTGTAAGTAACGGAAATTACACAATTTTTTTAACAATATTAAGAATAAATAATCACATTAAAAAAAGTAAAATTTTACAATCTTTAAAAGAAATTAAGTGCGTCATATTGAGCACAACCTTGCAAAGAAATTAAGTGCATGACCTTGAGTCACGGGTACTGCACATTGAATGTCTGTCTGTCTGTCTGTCTGTTAGGTCATCAGCCCAGAGGCTGGTTGGATCCTCAGATAGCACCACCTAAGGTTATGCAGTTATAAGGAAACCCTAAAAACCCATGGCAGCACCAAAATGAGGCGTACTAGGCAAGATGAGGGGTGAGGTAGTTTGCCATTGCTTTCCTCACTGGGTCAGAAAGTACTATTGCAGCACGACTGACCCTATGAGCAGCACCATTCATAACACTCAGATGCACTAGTCATGCTCTGAATGTCATTACTCAGCACTACCCATACCCCAGCAACTTCCATATTGTAACAGCCATGGATGTTGACTGGGACTTCGGTGGAAGCTACACTTTACTCTGGCCTGTGCCAAGAGATGGATGCAAAAGTACTGTACCCATCAAGAAATGACAGCAGGCAGGCACATTGAATATTAAATGTAAATAAGACTGATGTCTTATTGAAACTAGAAAAATTCAGCATAATCCAAAAGAAAACCATGCAAACTACATTGCAGTCTGACCAATGTCAAACCATGATTTAAGTTAAAAAAAATTTAAAGTGAATTAAAGTTTACAAGAAAACGTTAAATTTAAATAGAGAAAAAAATTGGTTGACAAATGTTCAAAAAGACTATTTAACTAGATAGCACGATCTTGAAAGAAGAGATTTTCTGTAATCTGCAGCACTCCTCCACGGGAAAAATGTAAAGTCCAATAAAATTTTTGAAAAACCAAGTAGCAGCATTTAGAACCTTCAGCCATAAAATTTCAATGACTAGCAGAAGAAAAGAAATAGGGTGAACAGTTCTTCACCGATGGCTAGACGAACCAGTCGTCAGCAATATTTTCCAAGGAAGAGCCATGAGAAGTGAATGCTACTGGCGAATGCGAAGAAAGGCAGACAAATAAATCATCATTAATGTAGAATTCCTACTGCTATCTGATTTGTTTATGCGTTGAATATGAAAAGCTCTTCCAAGCAGGTGGCAACTGAAGTTTGTGCTAGCTGTTATCTTGACATGGCGTGGCTCAAGGCTGCAGCGAGAGCACAAGTATGCGCTGGCGAGTGGTTGACCTTCTGATGGCTGAATGTGGCTGAATGCAAGCTAGCTCGTCTCCTGCTAGTATTATGTAGAGAGATGGGATGTTCTAGAAGCAGCAGATGAAAAGTAGCACTGGAAAACTAACAGTACAGTTACTACAGAGAATAATAACAGAATTAAAAAAAAAAAAACAGAAAAATCTGAAAAATGTACCTAAAGGAATATTAGTAATCATCATCATCATCATCATCATCATCATCACTGGTGGTCTGCTTATCGGCAGGTCTTCCCATGAATTCTCCACGCTGTTCTGTCTTGAGCCATTCTCTTTGTGTTCCAATAGCTTCTATTTACCTTTACACTCTCTACTAACTGATACCTCTTCCTTCCTCTCTTCAGTTTTCCTTGTATCTTCCCTTCCAATGCTTCGGTTATTAAACAGTGTCATCGCAAACAGTGGCCTAACCAATTTTTCTTCCATCTTTGAATGCATTCCAATATCGTTCTCTTTCATTCACCCACTCTTTTTTAATACTTCCTCATCCTTACTTTTCCCTGCCAGCTGATTTTCTCCATCTTCTGCCAGATCCATATTTCAAATGCTTCTAGTCTTCATTCATCCTCTTTTCTTAATGTCCAGTTCTCAGCCCCATAAATTGCCATACTTCACACAAAGCACTTCACTAACCTCTTCTTTAGGTTCTTATTTAGAGGCCCACTCAACAGTGTCCTTTCTTTCATAAATGCTTCCTTTGCCATTGCAATTCTAGCCTTCACTTCATCCAAGCAATAAAGATCATTTCTGATTATGCTTGTTCTATCTCCTCCCCTGAAAGTATTATTTTAGCTGTTGAGTCCTTCTTTGACTCCATGATCATTGCCTTGGTCTTTTTCCTATTAATTTTCATGCCTAACTTCTTACAGGATCTGTTCAATTTTTCCAACATAGCATTCATCATTTTCTCAGTTTCTGCTAGAACCACCATGTCATCTGCAAATCGAATGCATTCAATTATTTTTCCTCCGACTGCCATACTTTGTTTTCTTTGAAAGCAATTTTCAATTAATTCCTCCAAGTATATATTAAACAGCATTGGTAAAAGAGAATAGCCTTTCCTCACTCCTCTGCCATTTCTGCTCCCTTCTGACAGATCATGTCCTATTCTGACTTGGACAGTTTGGTTTATGTAAATTAGCCTTCTTTCTTTCCAGTCTAGCCTACTCCATTCTTCTTCAGTATGCCCATCAATTTCTCCCACTGAACTCTAACAGAAGCCTTTTCAAGGTCAATAAAAGTCACAAATACCAGTCTTCCTTTTTCAATGTATCTTTCTCCAATAGTTCTTAGTAACTCAATAGCATCTCTTGTACCTTTTCCTTTTCTAAATCCATACTGCTCTTCCTTAATTGATTCATCTAATTTTTTATATAACCTTCGATTCAGGACTCTCAATAGTATTTTTGCTGCATGGGAAATCAGACTTATGGTCCTGTGATATTCAAACTTACACGCATCCTTCTTCTTTCCTATAGGAATCATTACTGTGGTTAGAAATGTTCAGACCACTGGCGTAGCCAAGGGGGGGGCCAGTGGGGCCGGGCCCCCCCCAAAATATTTCCTGAAACTAGAGCGACGATCAGCCGTTGTTTTACGTACGATACGAACAAGCTTATAAATCTCATATTTATTCCGTATTGGCTCAGCACAACTAAGGTTAAGTTATGAGTAGGAAGGTGGGAACCTACTCATAACTTAACCTTAGTTCGATACGAACAACTTAAAAACTTATGCCGAAATGTTAAATTAACGTAGCGACAAAGAATCTACTAGCAAGGCTCAATAGGTCTAATCATAATTCCCAATATTTGTACTGCCTGAATGAAAGGAAAACACTTAGGATTATGATGCGCGGGAATATTTCCCTGTAGGGGCCTCAGTATTGGGAATGTAACCGTGACAAATGTCAAGACATGAGGAAAAGGGGGAAAAAAATGAAATGAAATGGCGTATGGCTTTTAGTGCCGGAGGGTCCGAGGGCAAGTTCGGCTCGCCAGATGCAGGTCTTTTGATTTGACTCCCGTAGGCAACCTGCACTTCGTAATGAGGATGAAATGATGGTGAAGACGACACATACACCCAGCCCAGGTGCCAGCGAAATTAACCAATTACGTTTAAAATTCCTGACCCTGCCGGGAATCGAATCCGGGACCCCTGTGGCCAAAGGCCAGTACGCTAACCATTTAGCCCTGGAGCCGGACAGGAAAAGGGCAATTACCAATGGATTACTCATTTGGGGGCCGGAACGTGACCACCGAGTTAACTGGGGCCGCGGCCAGAAACAGCTGCAAGCTTACAACATAGTGTCAGATTTTGCACATTGGTTCTAGGAAACAACAATGTCCTGGGGATCCTCGGGTTGTACCGTGGTTGAGATATGTGCTGTGTTTAAGTTGCAGCGTTGGGAAGACTGTGACAGGATTTTGAGCTGTACGTCAGTTCCCCATTTTGTGCCATATAAGTAAATTTTTTTGAAGAGGGCCATTTCGTCAATGAGAAGCCGAAACTATGTACATCCTCGGTAAGTTATGAAAAAGTTCTTTTAAAAAAAATTCTAACAGTCGCAAGCCAATCGCGGATGCGTGCCTAAGTTCGATATGTAAGCCTATATTTTTTGTCAAATGTCCGGCGACTGATTGGAACCTCAAATTGCTCCATCAAAAGTGCGGGTAAATATTTTGTAACTGGCGGGCGTGATAACTCAGTTCCAATGGTTCTATCTTCTCATCAGGACGGCCCAGGCTTGAATCGCAGTAGATGCATGAAACATTTTTAAAATGGAAGTCACGTTGTATTGATATGGATTCTACTTAAAACGCTATATCCCGTCCCTTACCTTTCTTTATACTTTTGAGCCATAACCGTGTCATTTATGGTGGTGAATTTTGAGTATCCAACCATTCTTCGGGCTTACCTTGTACCTTAAATGGTGAGCGGATACAGTGGCGCACCCACAAAATAATTTCAGTGGGTGGGGTGTAAGCCGAGGCCAGTAGCGTGGATACAACTTTTCCTTGGAAGGGGTTGTGAAAATATTTTTTTATTTTTTATTTAGAATTTGCTTTATGTCGCACCGTAGGTCTTATGCCGACGATGGGAAAAGGAAAGGGCTAAGAGTGGGAAGGAAGAGGCCGTGACCTTAATTAAGGTACAGCCCCACTATTTGCCTGGTGTGAAAATGGGAAACCACGGAAAACCATCTTTAGGGCTGCCGACAGTGGGATTTGAACCCACTATCTCCCGGATGCAAACACACAGCTGTGTGCCCCTAACAGCACGGCCAATTCGCCCGGTGGATATAAAAAAAAGTCAGTCCTACCGAGTGTGGTGACGGATCTTCAGTAGATATTGATGGTTTTGATTGTTACCTTGCACAATCATAGCTTCTGTACTCTTAACATAAACCAGCTGCATTATTGAAACTGTTCGTAAAATTGATAATATTGTTCTTCATTTGTGAGGAAGTAGACTTTTCATTAAATTTGTCTTCTTAAAAAAAGGAACCACTTTGGTACTACACACCATGAAGGTGACTACCTTCCAGGTCGTAGATATTTCGATTATGGCAGACTCAAGACCAACTCTACTGCACCCACAAACAAGGTTGTGTCTTCCCCATCCCATGCCTTTCTTAACTCTGTCAGTGCCGGGAACCGAATGCAGGATGCCTTAAGTCAAATTCTAAAATAAGGAGACCTAAAAGTAACTAGCCGCTCCCGCGGTGTATGGGTAGCGTGCCTGCCTCTTACCGGAGGCCCCGGGTTCGATTCCCGGGCAGGCCAGGGATTTTTACCTGGATCTGAGGGCTGGTTCGAGGTACACTCAGCCCACGTGTTTATAATCGAGGAGCTATCTGACGGTGAGATAGCGGCTCCGGTCTAGAAAGCCAGGAATAACGGAGGAGAGGATTCGTCGTGCTGACCACCCGACAACTCGTAATCTGCAGGCCTCCGGGCTAAACAGCGGTCGCTTGGTAGGCGATGGCCCTTAGGGGCTGTTACGCCATGGAGTTTGGTTTGGAGAAGTGAGCAGAGAAGGAAGCGACACCCCTGCAAGGCTCTTTAGCTTCTAGCTAGTTCTTCTGTCCGGTCTCGTGCATTTAGGACAGTTGGAAAACGTACGCCGTAATGTGTTCCTCATAAAACCTTTGTAAAATTACTAACGGCATCTATTTATAACAATAATCACAAACGCCTCCTTTTCATGTGGCTCAGTTGGTTGAGTCGCTGTCCTTCTGAGTCCGAGTTCGCAGGTTCAAATCCCGGCTTGGGTCGGTGGCCCTTAAAACGGTGTTGAAATGGCCACAGCTCCGTGTCATTGGTTATGGCGCGTTAATGAAAATTATACATACGAATATTAGCGTCACAAAACTATAACTTTCTACTACTATATCTGTATCCCAGGCTTGCGAGGGAAACTGATTAACAATTTGCTTTACGTCGCACCGACACAGATAGGTCTTATGGCGATGGTGGGATAGGAAAGGCCTAGGAGTGGGAAGGAAGCGGCCGTGGCCTTAATTAAGGTACAGACCCAGCATTTGCTTGGTGTGAAAATGGGGAAACCACGGGGAGCCATTTTCAGGGCTGCCAACAGTGAGGTTCGAATCCACTATCTCCCATATGCAAGCTCACAGCTGCGCGGCCCTAACCGCGAGGGAAACTAATAGGACAAGATAAACTCTACCTAGCATATGTTGTGACGTGAAATTTTTCTTTACCAACTAACAAAATATATATACCCATACGCTTTACATTCTATATTTATTTATTTATTTATTTATGTATTATTTATTTATTTATTTATTTAATAGTGCCTGAACGCTGAAAGGCATAACAGTCTATAATGATAATGTATGTAAGTATGTATTAGTGCCTTCTGTACAGTGGCGAAGTTAGGGCTCCAGGCCCTGTCGTATACTTAACCACATACTAATCAGAATATTAAATAAAATACTGAGATACTTAAAATTGTTAAAACTACATAAATTAATAGAATTGAAAATAAATTTAAATATATTACTAATTAAATTCATATTAAAACTAATTAATATTAAAAACTCTTAAAAATGTCTAATCCTCAGGCACGCACACATTCATATTAAACGAATAAGTCAGCTGTCCTCAGCAGGTAGTCTCGGCAGGTGACCTTAAATCGAGATTTAAAAAAAGCTAGTTTCTCTGACCTGAGCTGACAGGGAATTCCATAATCTGGCGACAGCCGCCACAAATGATCTATTAACTTTATTTGTGAGGTGCAGTGGAATAGAAGGAATGAATCTAGAACGTGTATTTAAGTTGTGAAATGATGATAAAAAGGTGAATTTAGAAGAAATATACAGTGGCTGACTTTCAGTTTCCATTCTAAACACCATCGTTGAAGTGTGTAGCTGCCGACGTTTATCAGACATCAGCCATGAGACAGCCTGAAAGTACGGGGTGATATGGACATCGTACCCGATATTGTAAATAAATCGCAAGCAGGAATTCAGTGCTCGTTGAAGTTTAAGTGTTTCTTCTCTTGTCATCTCAACTAAAAAAACGTCACAATAATCAAGAATAGGGAGAATGAGTGTCTGTATGAGTTTGGCATGTAGCTCAAAAATAATACATCCCTCTGCCGTCTAAGAGGGTGAAGCACTCCAAAAATCTTTTTTCCGTATTTCTTTCGTGTAATCAGACCAATCAACTGTTTCATTCATCATTACGCCGAGATTTATAACCGTTTTACTGTAGGGAATAATGTTACCATTCAGTAGGATAGGCGGGATTTCGACTTTGTTTGAGCAGCTCAGTAATTTTCGTGATCCAATTATGTTTGCCTGAGATTTTGTGCAGTTTGGTATAAGAGAGTTTCGTTGTGCATATATATTGAGTCGTCGGAGGTCATTGTCAAAGGCTTTAGAAAGCGCATGGAGTATAAATATAGGACGATAGTCAGAGGGTGATTGTGGGTTTAAACTCTTACGTACCGGTATAATATTGGCTGTTTTCCAGACAGTAGGGAAATTTCCGTTTAGTAAACAGTAATTCAGTATGTGCGTCAGTAGTATAGGCAGGACAGCACCCATAATGCTATGTATAAAAGTAATAGGAATATCATCTACACTCGTAGCCTTTGATTTAATGGAATGCAAAGCCTTTTCAACCTGATTTTCTGTGACACTGTAAAATGTGAATGTGGGATTGGCTGGAGGGGAGGGCGGTGAGTCGGTGCAGTTAATTGGGGTAGGTTGAATATTTATTCTACTGAAGTAATCGTTCAGTTCGTCAAGTGGAATGTATGAAGTCGTCTGTCTCTGTTGATGTTTTCCTATTCCCATAGCTCTAAGTTGGTCCCATGAGCGATTAGAATTTAAGTTGTTAGCTAAATTTCGGAAATATATACATTTCTTATTTCTGATTAACTGCTTTGTGCGATGTTTTAAGATGTGGTAAGATTCGAAGTCTGTGTCATCTAGGGTTTGTTTATAATGTCGAAATAACGAGTCACGGTTGGGCATCATTCTCTTGGCTTCATCATCTAGCCATGGACAAGAAGGATGAGAAACCTGCATTCGACGTGTGTGCGCATTTCTTTGCCGCATTATTTGTTTAAAATGTCACTTCTTTATTGCTTATCACATGACCATTATTATAATAATAATCTAAACCAGAATATTGCATCTTTACTCACACTGTTTATTCTTGCATTCATTTCACTTGTACTCGGAATATATGAAATGCTGCAGTTATGTTGGGATGGGAGTAACAGACGTAGCCGGGGTGGGGGTGATTTGTCGTCCAAGGAGTCCAGACACCCCAGGAGTTTTAAAGAATCTACTTTTATTAAGCATTTTATATATAACGTATATTAATATTAGCTTTCAGAGTTCGACTCATTGGCTGAATGATCAGTGTTGAGGCCTTCGGTTCAGAGGGTCCCGGGTTCGATTCCCGGCCGGGTCGGGGATTTTAATCGCGTCTGATTAATTCTTCTGGTTCGGAGACTAGGCGTTTTTCCCAACAGTTTCCTTTCATATTCAGACAACATACTACGCTACCAACTACCAAAGAAACACACAACAGTGATTACATCCCTTCATATAGAATTGACCTCGGGAAGGACATCAGGCCGTAAAACAGGGCCAAATCCACATGTGCGGCACAGTTCGCACCCGCGACCCCACAGACGTGGGAAAAGCGGGGGGGGGGGGTTGGAGGAAGAAGAAGAGGAAGAAGATTACTATAAGCTTCCGAATCCGCACCAATCCACCACTTTTGCCTGGATCCAAGGACACTAATTTCCTTCTTTAGGTATTCTACACCACCTAAACTCTGGAAGTTTGGACACCTATCAAAATAAAATTCTGGATGAATGGGCCCCCCCCAAACTGAAATCCTGGCTACGCTACTGGTTCAGACCACTGGCCTGCCTCATATATTCTGTTACAAAGTGATGTTAAAATTTGCATACCCTTATTTACTAACCCTTTTACATTTTCTATTGGCACGTCATCAATTCCACATGCTTTTCTTCATATCATTTCTTTAATAGCAAGTGCAACTTCATCCTCAAGTATAGAGCATCCCTTTTCATCTTCAGTCACTTTACTTTCTTCTTCTATTTGGATGTCTAGTGGCCTATCTTCATTTGCATACAAAGATCTATATATCCTCTCCATTGTTTTGAAGTCTCATTTGGATCAGAGATTGTTCCATCACTTCCTTCAATTGTTCCTTCTGTCCTACAACTTTTCCTCTTAAATGCCATCCTCTTTGCTTCTTGATACATCTGTTCATATTTCCCTTCTCTTTTTAAATTCTCACTCTCCTGACATTTCTCATTTAACCACTTTTCTCTAGCTCTGTCAGTTTCTCCTCTTAACTCATTATTTAGCTTTCTGTACTGCTCTTTGCCTTCTTGTGTTTTAATTGCTTTCCACTTTCTTCTTTCCTCCATTTTCTCCAACATCTTCTTTGTTACCAACTCTTTTCTGTTTCTTCGTCCTTCTCTTATGCCAAGTGATTGTTTTGCAGCCTCTTTCATTCCATTTCTAATTGCTATCCAGTTTTTATTTATGTTCCCTGTATCTACAGTGGTTTTCTTCATTTCGATAAAAATCCTCTCCATCTCATTGCGGTTTTCTTTTTCTTAAGCTTTCCTAGATTTAGCCTCTCTCTAACTGCAGCTTTAGTGGTTTTCTTTAGTTTTACTTCCACCTCAGCTACCACTAGGTTGTGATCCCAGTTTATGTCTGCTCCCGGATAAGACTTTGCATTTTTCATCGCATTTCTGTATACCTTTTGTATATTAATATACTGTAGTCGATCTGATATCCTTGATCATTCAGTGGAGATGTCCAGGTATATCTGCGTCTTTTGTGGTGTTCAAATAATGTATTTCCTATCACTAACTGGTTCTCTTTACAGAAGTCAATTAGGGTCTGTCCTCTATTGTTCCTTTCTCCAAGTCCATATTTTCCAACAATTCCCTCTTCCTCACCTTCTCCAACTCCAGCATTCCAATCCCCCTTAATAATAACACAGCTCCTTCTCAATTGTGTCTTCTATCATCTTATAATATTTTTCCACCTCATCTTCGAGGTGTTGACTGGTTGGCATATACAAAGTAGACCTTTATTAGCACCAAATCTTTTCCTTGTCCCTTTAATCTCATCATTATCCTGCCATCAATTGCATTAACTTTCTTTCTGAGGCCGTTTTGCAGTAGAAATCCTACTTTTTTGGTTCCATTCTTATCTCCTCCTGAGTAGTAAAAATGGTAATCTCTACTTGTAACTTCACCACTTCCACCCCAATGCACCTCAGACATACCAGGGATATCCAGATGGTTCTAATCATTTCTTGCTTGGCATTTTCGTGTTTTCCACTATGCAATAGTGTTTGTACATTCCACGTTCCTATTCTGAGTCTGTTTCCTACCTTATTTTTCCTCTTCAGAATAACATGTTGCTTTACTTCCTGGTCAAGCGTTTCTCTCATTGTAGTCCTCTCCCGGAGATCCAACTGAGTGGACGCTTTACCTCTGGAATCTTTTACAGCGAGAATAATTTCATGCACTACTAGGGAAAAATAAATAATTTAGAAAAGATTAAACCAATCAAAGGGAAGATGCGGCAAAAGGTGATATCCACTGGTAATGCACCCGCCCAAAGCCTTAGTCCCAACTAGCATTTATCTCAGGGGTGTTACGGTTTGAATCTAATGCAACTAATATACAACAAAAGAAATATATGAAGATACAGAATCTCCAGTAAATATCTGGGCGCCATCTAATCAATACTACAGGTTTGAACGAGGCACTCAAATTATTAACATTAAGGCTCATCATAAAACAAACAAAAAATACATTTAACCAGATAAAGGGAAATATTTTGGAGGTTCCATCCTTAGAAAGGGGCAGATATTTTAAATAGTCACCAAGGGTTTACTATTCTACAAGAACAAGAATCTAGAACTGTTTCCTTACAGATGCTAAAGGAGCATTTTATTAAAGATAAATAGGCATTTGTTGACCTTTATTTTCCCCATAATTTGGCAAATCATTCCTGAAATTTCACATATTAAAATTTTACATTGTAGACAGCCCATCTACTTGGATGGTTGAACTGTTAATTGCTGAGGGCTGAAATACTACCCTAGTGACAACACCATGACCATTTACCTGTTGGCCAGGTGGGCGTGATCACATGAATCATGTCATTGCCTCCACCTTTATTGAGATGAGATCAACCTGGGATAATACAATACCGTCCCCGGGTTCCTAACCAAGATATGCTATCGTTTAATGAAGGAAACAACAAAGGGACGCTGACCTAATAGTCCAGATGTAGGGATTTGCGATCACATTAAACATCACAAACTTAGCTTATTATTTACAACAATTTGACTTTATTACGTTATTTTGCCAACTGACTTCCCTGGTATCCGTCAACATCATCATCCGAAATAACTTTTAAAAATATTTTATTATTATTATTATTATTATTATTATTATTATTCATTTGAAATTTTATATTTTAATTTCCAATCTTAAGAATGTAGTCACCTATGTTAAATCCCATATGAACCACCAAAATCCGATTTCACATCGGTCGGGACACAATAACGGCATTCGAACTGCAACCTTATTTCATTTCGTACTGTCGTTAATAATGGGAAGACCATGTCCCTCCAAGACAAATCTCAAATCCCATGGCACCTTGCGGCTGGGAATCTCCCTCCAGTCCCTGCGAGTGCTAAATTATTCCTTCTCATTTGAAGTCCTTTCATTCCACTGGAACTCTTCAAACCATTTAATTTATTAATCCTCGGCGCGTGGACTCTTCTGCCACTCATAACGCCGGAATCGGCGTATAATATCAACGTAGGTCTCGAGATTCATCTATTTCTTCATCAACATCAGTACGACTCAATTTTATCTCATCCTGGATTTTTGTCCCACTCGAGTTCCAAAATTAAAACTGGGCTTAAACCACTCTGCACCTTCAACATAGCGTGACCATCATACGCTAGTGCCTCTATCGTTTCTAAACAAATTATTATGATTATGGAGTCCATAAACGTTAAATCATCAATTAATGTTAAAATCAAATTTTCTGCTGGAATTAAAGTCTTCCACGCCACATGTTATCTCCAAACTTAAATTACTTTAACTTACAATTATTCTAAAAAACTAGGCCCGTGCCATTATTCACAAAGTATTATTAAACACTTATTTAAACATTACCCGTGTTCATTTATCACTCGATACCTCTACTGGTTATTAATATTGCTGTCCACTGGCGAAATTTCGCGGCACACATAATCATTGATATTTACAAACAAACGGACTTCATTCTAGTCCCACAACCTTTAGATTCACTGGCAACCCTCTACCTCTGGATAATCTTACAACATGCCTTAATATCTAGAAAGTTTACGATAACGGACCTAAGTCAGACAAACATATTAGAGCACTTCTAAAACAAATATCAATTTATCTTTACGTGAAACGTGCTCCTATACAATCACGAACACTTCAAGCACTTGAACAAATGAAATCAACCCTCATCTACTCTACTAAATAATCAGAAATATTACGAGTGCTTATTATTTACATATTAACTTGTCCCTTTGTCTACCTAGATCTGTATTTGACGAGCCGGGAAGTGGCTCGTTTAACAATCAACTTAGCATAATTAAAGAATATGACCTTCCGCTAACGTCTAGCAATCTACAAAATTATATTGATATGGTACTCATCTCAGCCTGTAGTCTGCTGAACCGGACGAGGAACACGTGCCCCATCCAGTTTAGCACACCATCCTGCTGATCACCTTTTCAGCAAGTAGAGGTAATCGTTTACACTTTTCAATTTGACACATTGTAAATTGTAGAAAACAAATACAAAATTAACACTTGGAAGATTTTACACTCTAATTTTAACAAAGGAATTTTTACACTGCTGGCCTTTTATCCATCCCACTTAATGTAAACATACATTATTCATTCCGTCCCGGCACTAAGGTACCTGTTGTGCCCATTGCATTTTCTGACGTGTTCCAAAATGGCGTCAGAGTGGAAATATGGACCACACAGGCCAGAATTATATAAAGTGAACTATATATAATTTAAAAGTTCACAGGAGGCCGAGGTCGAGTAAAGAGCGCACAATTTCAAAGGCTGTGAATAGTGAACATAAAAATATCAAGTGCATTGTTTGAAAAGAAACAAGTAAATATTAATATATTATTACTACACTTACTAATCTGCCGAGATACTGGACGGAGACGAATCATTTCAGCTGCGTCGGAAAAGAAGATATAAGCCAAGACAAACGAAATACTCAGATATTACTCGTCCTAAACGAAAAGATACGGCGTGATACACAGTATACAGCGCAGAAGAAAGGAATTGCGGCCTGAAAGAAGGAAATTTGAATTAGATAAGTTCAGCAACTGGACAGACAAGGAGCGATTCGACACGTCGAAACTTATTAAGATCAGAGATTGGATGACCGAAAAATAACCAAGAATCTTTACCAAGGAGCGAAATTAAGAGATTCTTAAGCCTTCAAGAATTGAATTATCATTGAAAACTATATGTATAAAATAAGGCAAAGATAAAATCGAACATATTGTACCAGGAAAAGTTGATTTCAAGAGCATGAGGTCTTTCTGAGGGATGCCTAGTCCTTAGGAGATGGTACAGAGAGGGAGGATCGCAAGGCGAAATAATAGATATTATATCTTTCTTTCCTTTATTCAATCTCTGGGAGGTCACCCTATTATATCGCCAAATCACAGATATTTACTAGAAAATAAATCCCAATTTCAACAACGGAATATCGAAAAATCAAGTTCATCAAGTAAGATTCAACTGAATAATGTCCTTCTCAATCAGTTATGTCCATCATAACTTTCATGGCATAAATTAATAATAAAGTATGCTGTAAGTAAATAAGAAATCCTAAAGTCTTTTCTATCGGCACTTGCGATTTCATATTACTCTTTCTACATACATTAAATAAAGTAAATTTGGTAATTCCTTCTTGTGAACACATCAAACTCAAATATGAAACACTTGAAATTAAATCTGATCTTCTAGTATAAAGTTCTGAGTATTGTCCTACTTTTTTGTAAATTATTGTACACTTTACGTAAACATTGTAAATTGAGAGTTTACGATACACTTCCACTATGAATGAAGCACTCAATTGATATTTCAAAGTTCCAATAAATGAGAATATACGACGAGAGCACACTGTTATTTGAAAGTCTGTCTTTACTTAAGAGTTGTAGAACGTTAATTTTCCAAGTAAAATATTAAGTAAGTGAGCCTTTAACGTTCTTTGTCAGTAATGACACTGTTTATAGTAGTTCTGTTCAAAGTCAGAATTATATTTTTGAATGGAAAAAGCACTGATACCACCTGACATACGCCTTCTTCTTGAGCTCGAACAGTTGAATACTGCTCTGCAAGCAGCAATCTGGAACTCAGCTATCAGCAAACACCACGATGTTCCATAGTACCACGCCCCTGGAACTGTCCCTCGTAGTACCGAGTAAACGTTGATCTGCATCAAATCTCCGTCGTTCTCCGTCGATCTCCGTCGTCTTGAGTAAGGATTTCTCATGTTACTAAAAGAGTGGCTTTAACACGAGAAAGTCCAACTGACTAGGTTGAAAATGTGCACCATTTGATTTTGCACTGTTAGACCTGATTATCACTGTTTCATAAATAACCACCATTCACTGGATGAGAAATACGTCGGAACACTGTCTATTATCGTAAATTATGATAATTGAAAAAATGAGGAAAAACACTTCCATGCATAGTTTATCGACACTTACTGCACACTGTTCGTATTGTCAAAAATAACTTCCATTCGAAGCACAGTTTATCATGGCTCACTTTCACAGCAAAGAAATAAATAAATAGCTCTCTCTCGTAATATTTCGTAATGCTCTTTCTCACTATCACAGTTTTACAAGTATTCGTGTATGAGTCCTATACTTCACAATATCAATGAATTGCGAAGTTCATTATACAGTCTATCCACACGGGTTGTTTTAAATGGTACAGTCTGTTATGATGATACGCGAACAGTCTTTCGGCAGAAATTAAAGTGTTCTAGGCTTTAATAATACTCAAAATGGTCAGCATGTTGCAACCTACACTCATGATATTCAAAGTTGAAACAGTCCAAGACCATTAGAATGTAAAGTAGCCGTGCTAACTTCAAGTTTGTTATGGTTATTCACATGAAAATTAAGATATTTGTCAGGTTCAAATATTGGTGAAATATTACAAGTCTTATGACTTTGATGTTATACACACGTTAATTTCATAAGTTTGAATGTCTGACGAATTGCAAGTCCCACAATTTATAAGTTACTCACTGGCATTCACAGAAACTAAGTGCCAACATGTCGTCGAAATTATGTAAGTATTACGATGTCCGGCAGTATGAATACTGAGTTCGACTCGTCGCGGGCAGCTTGACATGCGAGCCAGCTGTAAAGAATGCGAACTGATTTGCTACGGTCTGGTCCGCTGCTTATATTCCGTATGACCCAAGGCTGCTTGCCATGTTACTGGGGGGAGTGTGATTCCTTTCTCGCCTATATCTCTTGAGTGCTGTGATGGATTTTATTGAAATTGACTTATGTTTACGTTCAGAACACGAGCTACACGATGATGTATGTCTCATTTCCGTAACTTAATCGACTAAAAAGTTAGACATTTTCCTTCTAGTACATTCGAGAGAAAGGCGCACAATATGTGCCAATGACGTCACCCGCAGGTTCATTGCTCGTGACGTGTCCAGCTCGCCACAAGGAGCTTCGCATCGCGCTCGCACAAGATGTCGAGCATATGAACACATATTATCGCCGTCCCTTTTCCATATATCCCGGCAATTATAAAACAATGTACAGGGCTGAAACAGTTCCTGGTACAATATACTGAACCCAGTGTCAAATATTTGGCAAAAGTCAGATCAATAAGCAAAATACAAGAGTACTGACGAGATATTTTGATATTAAGTAGCTCTAAAATGAATTCTTACTTCTTGGGATTATTTTATGTTAACACTAGCTCAAGAGAGAAAATGACTATGACTTGCTAATTTCGAGATGGACCGACCTGGAGGTGAATATGTAAGCAGCCAGCCGACTAAACCTGATGAAGGGGAGGATTCCAGCTGATCCATACATCCAGCCGGCCAAGGACTACAGATGTAGCGCCGAGAGCCACAAAGTCGCCATACCCGCTGAATGACAACCTAAGTTTGCTAAATAATGGTTCATAATCAAGCTGGAGGTGTTAATCTCATAAAATTTATAGTAATTGTGAAGTATTTAAGATAAAAAGTGACTCAGTGAAGGTCAATGTTTGAATTATATCTTACGAGGTTAAGTTGTGATAAAATCGATATAGGCCTCTCTCGAAGGAGTGATTATACAAATGTTGAGTGTATTATGATAGCTAATGAAATTATGATTATTTGCGAGAATGAGTGTAGATTTCACGCAGCAGAATGAGAGTATTTGCGTGTATTAGATTTCTTAAATGGGTTTGGAATCCGAACATGCTAATTAAGCGTCATAATGAAATGATATGGAAAGGGAATGTAATTTATGTGAGTTATTCCTTGTCGAGGTACGTCATGATGTGGTATTATGAAATACTAGAGGTTAAATATTATTCTGTGGGATGGATTATGATCCAGTGGAGTGAATAGAAATGCAATGAAGCTTAATACGTCGTAGGAATTGTGTTATATATGAAGAGGTTATAATGTGAAGATAAATGGTTATGTTGATGTTTATAATTGATTGAATTGAGCGATATAGAAGTAAATAGAGTTATATGAAGGAATTGAAATGAAGTGTTGAGAGGATAGTTGCAATGAAGACGTAATGAGGCATGCTAAATGTAATTATTCATATTGTGTATCAATTATGAGAAGCAAGCACACGGAATGAGCAATACTTCGAGGCAATATCGTGAGACAAGGTAGGCATGGCAAACCCAGACGCGTATATCAAAGTAGATGGTTTCTGCAATATTAAAGTAAAGCTGTGTTGTAAGGAAATGTCCATAGCAAATATCATACAGATGTAATACACGAATTGAAAGATGAGATGAGTGTGTAGCTGTGCAGAATAACATAGATGTCAGAGATAATCTTGAGCTATGATATTAAAATTGAGAAGAGTAACTTAGCTTAACTTGTCAATTAAAATAAGGCTTCATGTAAAATCAACCATGGAATATGAGGATGAAATTATGGCTAATTAAGAACTAGTAGAGTTAGTAGTGATGTTTAGATTGTTTTTATTTTTGAAAGATACTTGATGATTTTACAAATACGCAAACATAGTAAGACTAGGATGGTAGGGGCCAAGATTATAAGTGGCAATAGGGATTAGTAACCTTAGCATGACATTAACGAAAACAACAAAGATGAAACTATATTTATAAAATAATTTGGATTGCGTGACTTGAAAGAAAACATTCAAAGAAGGATCATGTGTTATATTAATCAGTGATATGATTGATTGTATTTTTGTAAAGTTGATTATTATTGAATAAAGTGATTGATTAATTTAATATTTACATATCAAATGGAAATGTGAAACGAGATGTTAGCTCATGTCAGGATTGAAATTCAGTTTTATTAAGCCAGCGCTGATATAAATAAAATGCATGCATAGTGTTAATTTATTTTATGATTCACTGAACGAATATTTGAACAAGGTACTTTCTCTTTTCTTCTGAATTGAATTAAATTAATAAATTTCCTATCATAGATTTTTTAAATGTGTGTGTAATAGATAATTGTCGTAGAATAAGTTAGTCTTAAGTTGATTTTTTGCGATTCTAATGGTACTTGCGTTGGTGAAACATGCGGTAGGATGGCGACGTTCATCCGGAACTGAATTATTTCGCACGTGGTCGAATTTCTCTTTTGAATTCACGTTACGCCGAGTCATTTTCATGAAGATTTACCCTGAGAGATTAACGAGCTGTCGGAGTATTCTTATTTGTGTCATACCTGGACGCACAATGGGCGCACCTTGATACATCGGTATCACCTCCAACTGCCCGGCGCGCACTCGAGTTTCGAACCCGGCTTACGTTCGCATGGCTGACGAGGTATCAGTTTGTAATCGACTGTTCACTGGCAAAATTATGCCGAACACCCGCGACCGTTCTCGCGTAATATGCACTGTTCCCGAGATATAATATATTACTCCTATCCATAGGTTTATATTGAATTAGTTCCGTAAATGTTTATACATTTCTATTGAATTGTCGGTAGGCAAGTACTTGTAACTTTCTCCGGTATTCGAACTCCCGATAAAGGGTGAAGGTTCAAGTCCGTAACGCGTACTACTTCACGTACTCGATCACTGTGCTAACGAACGTATTAACAGCTCAAACAACTTTTACCAAGTGTCTACACGCACCGACGCAGTAACAGCTCAAACAACTTTTACCAAGTGTCTTCTCCGTCGCCCTGACCTACTATTTAAGTGGATTCCATCCCCTCTCCGAGTTCACGAGAGGTCACTTTAGAAGGAGCAGTTCCAGTATCCCCATTTAACCATATGCAGACTTGACAGTGGCTTGAACTTGGGATCCACTGATGTGATTATGTTATTCTAGCCTCTATGTCAAATATCAACTAAATTCAATAGCTGGTAATTAATATAATTGTGAATTTAGCTCCTGTATTCTGGGCGGGCAAATACGCGCCATTTGTAGCGTCCCTTGATTTTAGCTAATCAGAGAAGAGCGTCATTGATTTCTCAGAATAATGACAGTCAGTCTTCATTAATAATTTTTAGTATTTGGTTAGGCTTCAAAATTTCTCCTTATCTCGAATTTTTAATCAGTTTTCTTTTATAAATGTAATCAGTGGAGTTACATTTGATAGCGCCTCCTGTAATATGAAGTTGGTTCGACTGCTTTTCCCGGCGAATTTTATTATTGGTCCTTAGCTACGCGGGAGTGTGAAATTTCATATTTTTTCCTTAAGTGCCAACAGCTCACTTCACCTCCGGCTGCCACTCTGGTCTTTCCCTGTCGTTATTTCCAGGCATCTTGCTCGCCGTAATTTCGTTGTTCTAACTATCACTTCGCCCTCGGGCTGGGGACTTTCCAATGACTCGGAAATAACCATTCCCTTATCTTTCCAACTTAGCGATAATTTCTGGGAAAAGTAATTTTGCTGGCCATTGTGTTTCA
Source organism: Anabrus simplex (assembly GCF_040414725.1). Taxonomy (NCBI): domain Eukaryota; kingdom Metazoa; phylum Arthropoda; class Insecta; order Orthoptera; family Tettigoniidae; genus Anabrus; species Anabrus simplex. Next base: position 698,945,199 of record NC_090265.1, read on the forward strand.
TAATCTCTAGTGGAGACAACAGCCTGTGGTAGATTTCACCATATCTTCCGACTGGCCTGTACTTACAATATATATTATAAGATATTATTGCTTAGCGAATATGAAATATATTCCTTAGTAAACAATTAAGACTGAATGACGCAACTGACACCCCCACCAGGGTACAGTACCATAGGCATTAATGACCACAGGGTTACAGAGAATATCCTTCATTAAGCCTGTGACATGAACACACGCCAAGGAGGGAACTTATACTCTTCCAGATTGAAGAGCTACTTGAATTGGGAACAAGTTCAAGGTAAGATTAACATCAATAAATAACGAAGTTGATTAAAAAAACGAGAGGACGGCCGTGCGGTTAGAAGAGCGGCTGTGAACTCGCATCCAGGTGTCGGCAGCCCTGAAGATGGTTCTCCGTGGTTTTCCATTTTCACACCAGGCAAATGCTGGGGCTGTACCTTAATTAAGGCCATGGCCGCTTCCTTCCAACTCCTAGGCCTTTCCTATCCCATCGTCGCTATAAGACCTATCTGTGTCGGTGCGACGTAAAGCCACTAGCAGAAAAAAACCAGAGGTACCAAGATTAGAAATTGTGAATGTATATTTATCATCAAACTTCAAGTACGTTCATGTAAAGCATGAACCACTTTATATAGAGGAAGACACAACAATTACACACATAAAATGATGAACAGGTGACCACAAGTTACACAAATTGTCTGAGCCAGAAAAAATAAAACACATGCTGTATCATATAGGATACATGGTCAGTAGAGGACATGAAATAGGATGAGATATTCCTATCATATTTCACTACTATGAACAACCATTTCTTTTACTGCGTACTCACCCTCTTCCTTGTTCTCTCCATCCTGGAACAGAGAAGAAGACATTTTTTACACATTTCAAGTATTAAACACTCCAATACACTATGCTTTACAAAGCGATAAATAGTCTTTAAAGAGGCACGTTCAGGCACGCTAGGATTTCTACACTTGGTACCAGAGTAACTCCTAAACCATAAACAAAATTCCCCATGGAGTGCTCGGAATTATAGTTCAGTAACAAAAGAGCTCAGTAGGCAAGTCTGAGTGATGACGTACAATGATCATGTTCCTGGAAATCCATATTAAGTTTCAACATCACACCCCAGTTTGAGGTAATCTACATTAAAAGCTGCAAGCCAAGCGTATCGGTAGATATTTACAAAGGTAGACAGGAATTGAGGTACTTCAAGTTACTTGGAGGTAAAAACCTGCAAATTCCTTAGGAAAGTCAAGAATTCCCTGAACGCCCCAAGTGTTCTTTAACTGGAAGCAAAATGACATAAGTACGATAGTAGAAGCACTGAGAAAGTGAAATATAAGGTAGATCGGCCTGGAACCATATGTGGACTGGGTCACCTCTTTATGGCCCATCCCATTCACCTTCTTCTTAAAACTGCTCTTATGGTTTATTCAAATCAAAATAATTACCACTTGTTATTTTAGTTAAGAGACTTGTGTTTCTTAAGGAATAATGTAAATTGGTAAATGAAATTAAGATTGTTTATTTGTCAGACCCCTCTAGATCAACTTCAGTGCTCTTCTGATGGTATTACATTTACATGTGTACTTCTTTCTCTTTAATTGAAGGGTCACAACACTTTTGTTTCTTCAAAAGGATGATCACACTGGTTTGTCCATCAGTTAACATTACTTTCTCCAACATAGCTGGTAGAGTATTTGTAGGTCCTATCCCTTGCATTACAACTTACATAATAAATCTGATGTTAATATCCATAAGCAGTGGCAGTGTCCTAGCATAAACTTTTGAGAGTTGTTGCCGGTCAAACCAGTAATGAAATGATGCATTGAACTAATGTTATTGTTTGTCCAACCCTTGTCCCGTTTTTCTGCGGGGTCGGGTATGAGGTGAGATGAATGTGTCGTGGCGGGTTTTTACGACCGGATGCCCTTCCTGACGTCAACCTCATCAGAGGAGTTAATGAGATGAAATGAATGACGTGATATATGATAGTAGGGAGAGGGTGAAACCCAGTGCCGGCACATAGCCTACTCCTGTCGAATAGCACCAAGAGGTCTGCTCAAGGCTTAACGTCTCCATCCGACGGACGAATCACCATCAACAGCGTCATATGCCCTCACTCCATATGAGCACTGCGGAGAGGTTTGGAATTTAATCCAGGCTTTTGGCACGCATTGAACTAGAGTATATTAAAACGAAATGGCACTTACAGGGCTTCTGCTTACTTTGATATTACTTCCTTCCCACAAACAGAGGGGCTCTGGATCAAAACCTGCTTAATAAATTTTTGGCCAGTTTGTGTTATTACCAGTGTCTGGAAGTCTGAAACTTAAGCTATTGAATTGCGCGAATGTCTGTACCAAACTCATTTATGTTAAAAAGATGTTGAATATGAGGCTCCATTGCAAAACTTGCTTAATTCACTTACCAATTAAGAGCCATTTGTCAGGATTTGAATTAAGGCCACTTCCTTCCCACTCCTAGCCCTTTCCTATCCCACTGTCACCACAAAACCTATCTGTGTCAATGAGATGTAAATCAACATTTAATAATGAAAAATTGTCAGGATTTGTTGAAGGTCTATAATCAGAAAATTAACCGCAGTATCACGGGCATTACAGACAGTACTGCGGAGAACATTGGCACGGGGCTGTTGAAGTATGGAGGGAGCATCAAGACCACTGTCTACAAATCCCAAGAACTCCAGGACTGGAGTCGCAAAACCCAGGATTATGGAAACGAGCCGTAGCCGTCAGACAGAAGTATGGGGAAAACGTTTTTTTTTTTATTTACTTTTTTTTTTTTATCAGGAACCTGATACTTCACACACTTTGAAACATTACATACGTTTGCATTTTTTCTGTAGGTACAGCAAAAAGCCATTGAAGTTTTCAGCATGTGTTCACAAAACCAAAACAAAGCCTTGTAAATGCAACAAACTGACAGAAGCAGATATCCGTCAGATCAACATAATATTTTATTCTCATACGACCAAGCAACTGCAAGATGTATTAATACTTAAGTAGATGTTTATCCACACCCTACTTAATGAGAACTCTTCAAGTATCCTACCTGTGTTATGATCTATTTCTAGGTATACTGAATATAAAACATACGCGTGTGGAGGGAAATTACTTCTCATTACTACTCGACAGATGTGAACTGAGTACCATGGAGGTGAGGGAGAGAGGGTGGCTGTGAAAAGGTTCATAGAGAAACTGGCTGTTAAAGAAGTTCACTGTTACAGGGCAAGATGTAAGAGACAGTATTTGCCTGCTAATAAATTAAACCAAGGCCTGGTTTCTACGACTCTGTGTTACATTTTACTTAACAAATGTTAACTAACAATTGTTATTAATGTAATACTTCGGTTAAAAGTACCCTCTTTCACCAACACATTTCCAACATTTGTAGGCGGAGAAAGTTCGCTCCAGATAACGTTCATGTAGCACCGGATAAGCGCAAGGCGATCGACTTAGTTTCTCCCAGTCAGCTGATAGGAATGTACAGATTGTGACCGAGTTCTCTAAGCTAAAGCAAATTATATCTCTAATTTCACTCCAAGACTGTATCAATAGGTATATCCCCTAGTATATTATGGACAATTTTCAGCGTTTAAGCGTTAAACAGCTCAAAAATGAGCTACGGACCGGAGGCGCTAAAACTAGCGGGAGGAAGTATTAGTACAGCGGTAATTACTACACAATTTTAACACGCTTTATTATTCAAATAATGAATAGGAGTCAGTATGCCCTCTCCTCTTACTTGAGTATTGTACAATGATAGCCTAATTATACCTCCACAGGACTTAAATCATAAACAGATTTAAATACACTCTTGCTTCCCTTGCTTAAAGACTTCGATTCCTCTATTTTTTGGGGTTGATGGCTTACAAGAAACTGCAGATACAGCCTTATCCCCCACCATAGACATGTGAATTTCTTGAGTTTCCCAGTGCCGGTTCCTTTGAAGACATGACCAACAGCCATAAGGTGAATATCACTATTACAAATGTGCATTTGATGGATTATTTCATAATTAGAAAATCGGAAATAGATGGAGCACTTGTTTCCAACTACAAATCATTGTGTGATGCTGGATACAGACTTTTCAGTGAAAAGTTTGTTTATAAATTGTTTATTTCAATCGAGTGAAATTCTAATATGCAGTGGTGTGAAATTCGAGTATCGTACACAAAACATAAGACCTATAATGTGAAGCTTATTTTAGGAGTACCGGTACCTGGTGACATTATAGAAGGGGAAAGTGTTACTGAAGCAGGCTCCAGGGCATGTTGCAAGCATATTGCTGCTGTAAGCTATGCATTAGAGCACTTCTCCAAGACGGATATTATGCAGTGTTCAGAAACATGCTCCCAAAATTTACATACTTTCCACCATCCCCCTACCAAACTGTTGAGGCCACTTAGCCCTATGAAAGTGGAATTTTTGCCCTTGGAAAAGTTCTCCAGGAACCCTGCCATGATGTTAGGCCATTGTCAGGAGTTAATCAGCATGGATATCAGCAATATGTTGAAGGCATTGTGAAATGTTCCCAACATAAGCTTGCCTTTCCTTTTTCTGTCAAAAAAAGAACAGCTCAGCTGCTTTGATGTCATTCATCACCACCATTATGGTGTGGATCCATGTGCGACTCAAGCTGAAAATCTTGTAAGAGTCAATGATGATGAAAGGAAAAAAATTCAGGAAAATACTAGACAACAATCCCAGCAAAGTCTATGATTCAAAGAAAGTAGCAAGTAATTTTGGGAAAATCTGTCACAAAAACTCTGAAAGACCTAGCAAAAACCTTATTCAGAGGAAGTTTGCTTTTATCCAGTGATATGAAATGGGGACTTCAAATGGAAGACTCAGCAAGGGACAGGTATTCTGAGCTAACAGGTCACGTAGTTCAAAAATGTGGCCTCATTCATCCTACCAGACATTCCCTGGCAGCACCTTGTGATGGCTTAACTGGGCAGGATAAAGTCTGGAGCTTAAAGGGTTGCCAAGTCATGAAAATCAAGCAATTTCAATCAAATGTGTTCCATACTTGGGAGAGAGCAGTGGTGTAGTTATACTGAAGAAAAATCACAACCATTACTTCCAAGCGCAAGCCCAGCTGTTTGTTACAGGCAAACATTATTGTAGTTTTGTTGTGTATACTGCTGTTGACATTCTAGTGTTGGACATAGAGAGATGACATTTTAATTCATGAAACGAAAATGGGCCTCCCTGATTTTTGCAAAGAGGAACACTGCAGTAGCTCGGCCCAGTCACGAAAGTAACAATTTAAACAACTTGAATTCTGGGATATTAGCGGATGAGTACACAGGAGATAAATGAAGAGCGCCTTGCCCTTACCCAGTACAACAGCAGTAGGCTCATTCGGCACTAGTTCTATACGTCCCAATTGTTAAAAACAAATTAACACATTTCCGTGAGATTTCTGAACGCGTTTGGCAGTGAGCGTCTTGTGTTTCTCTACATAAAGCATGTAAAATATTTACGGCACAAAGCTAATTCTTATTTAAATCTCCTCCGAACTGTTACACGCAGAAATTTGGGGGCTGATCCAGTCGTTGCTCTTTCTTTATATAAGGCTACACTCCGCTCCCAAATGGATTATGGGGCCCATGTGCTAGATATGGCTTCTACCACGACCTTAACGCACTTAAATACAATCCAATTTAGTGCACTTCGCATTTGTATCGGTGTTCTTAGTACTACGCCTACTAATGCTCTACTTGTGGAAACTGTCGATCCCCCTCTACAAATACGGCGCCTTATGTTAACCACAAAATACCTTCTTAAGAAATTTGCCATAATCGCTACTCCTCTCATTCCAAAATTACAACTTCTATTTGAACTTTCTGACACTTTCCGTCATCGTCTTATTAAAATGCCGGCTCTATATCATGCATATAATTATTTACATGAACATCGAGATTCCATTTTACGTATGCCCAAACTACCGTATTACTCCTTTTCTTATGAATGTTTTAACCATCGCCCTTATGTTATTAAACCTCCTGCTTCTAATTATAGCCGCGATGTCATTTTGCACAGTACACAAGTACAGATTCACAAAAAATTATGTGTCTCAACCCTTTCCTAATTCTATAGACATTTTCACAGATGGATCGAAGTCATCGACTGGTGTTGGAGCGGCCTTTTTTGCTGTACAACCACAGTTTGTCAAACAAATTAGATTACCCAATTATTTTTCCATTTATTCTGCTGAACTTTTTGCCGTCAGACAAGCCCTCCTTTATGTTATACAACATCATTATACCAAAGTAACTATTTACACTGATTCAATGAGTGTATTACAATCACTCTCCTCCATCTCCTTTTCATTCAACTGGTATTTACATAACGTGAAACATTTAATTTACACCCTTGAATGTTCAAATGTCTACCTTACTTTTGTTTGGGTGCCAGCTCACATTGGAATTTACGGTAATGAACAAGCTGATATTGCTGCTAAACAAGCGTCACGTCTTCCACTCCCCGCTTTCCCTATAGCTACTCCACCCACTGATTACGCTATACATGTTAAACATAAGGCCCGTGAAGATTGGCAATTACAATGGCAAAATACTGCAAACTACAAGGGTCGATCGTACTACCAACTTCAACCTCTCATACCCCTACAACCCTGGTTCGTATCAGGTCAGTATTCCAGACGACACATCATTACTATCATCCGTCTTAGATTTAATCATGCGCTTACACCATTGTATAAATATAAATTTCACCTGCCAACTCACTCACTTTGTATATGTGGTTATCCCGACGCAGATGCTAACCATATCTTTTTCAATTGTTCTTTATATCGTTCAGCTAGACTCCGTTTTTTACATCACCTTGTTCAGCATAAAATTCCTTTGCCTTCTAGCATATCTTGCTTACTTTATAATTTGACACCTAACGTCATTTCATTAATTACCACGTTTCTTGATGACACTAACCTAACTCTATAACTAGATACTACATCATGATTTCATTAGTCTTGTTGTTTTGGTGAGTAGACATGTTCCTGGATTCCTTTGTGTTCGATTATATATCTGATAATTCAACTCCTCCTGCTTCCCTGAACCTACCTTTCTACCTTCTATACGAAGTTTTAGCACTTGCTTTAATTATTCTTCCCACTATATGAGTTTATCAAGTGTATATTGTATATATTGTCGAGTGTTTTTATTCAGTGCTCAGTATGGTTAGGTGTCTATATAGTTCTTGTTAACTACATAAGAATATTGACTGGGCAAAAATTAATAAATAAGGAGCCCAAAAACAGTTCACGAAGATGAAGAAGAAGAAATAGTAGTTTGTCACACAGACACATGGTTGACATCATTATAGGTTATGGTTAGCGGAGACCGCTAAGACATAAATATGTCAAGTAAGAGGCAACAAAAGTGTTATTATGATGAATGCAAGACAAATGTTGTTATAGATATACTGTAATTTGAAAGTAAGTGTGCTTAAAAAATGAAAGAACAATTGATATAGCCTATTCTTATATGAGTGTAATCTAAGGCTCCTACATCGCTGGGGAAATGTGATAACCGACATGTCTTGAATGACTTTCGGGCATTCTTTTATTGCGGGAAAAATAATGTAATGCCTTGTTAATGCTGCAATGGCAGCAGAAATTCTTTGCACAATTCTACACACTCTTGTCTTGCACTCATGAACATAGTAGTCGCCTACAATTATATGAAAAGTGTCTCAAGCATAATATCTAACAAGGAGAGGCCAGACACTGCGGTCAACCGATTTCACCGAACTTCAATGCACCTGTTTGTGGACACTCAACAGTAACTCCTGCAAAAGTTTTAAGTCAATATGCTCTCGTTTCCGAAAAAAATTAGGTCAGATGTCATTAAACAGGATCCGCTTCAAAGTAGAGGTTAGAGAACACTAAAAGGCGAACAAATTCCTAATAATTTCTGAAAAATTTATGAATCCCTGATTCCAGTGCAACGCACCTAAACTCGGAGTTACATCCCAGTCAAATAGAGTGGTGGCTTAGTGGTCACCGCACTTGTCTGCGAACCTCGCAGACGTAAGTTCGAGTCTCGTCGCAGCTTCAATTGTTGTGCAAAATAAATTAATATTTCGGGGAACGTTAAGATAAAAATTGGAACAAAAATATAATGCAAATGGCAGTACATTACTTTTATTTTCTACCTGAAATTAATATAGGCCTAAATGTTCTCACAGTTACTGCTAGATCTCTTTCTCTGTGTATATAAAATTATATACCGTATATTAATTAAAGGTAAAAAAAGTTCCACTGCATTTTGTTTAATATTTTTATTCGCATTTATACATTCACATTCCCTCAGATAATAATTTAATTTGTGTAAAGAAATATGGCTACGGCGGGACTCGAACTCGCTTCGTTGTGGTCTGTACACAAGTACGACAACCTGTCGACCACTACTCCACTTCTCTGTGTTGCAACTTTCAAGTATATACGTGTTGCATTAGAATCGGGGGATTCATCAATTTTTGGGAAATTATTAGTTTGCGGACTTGACAAGTTTAAGTAAAATCTGTGCGCCTTTTAGTGTTCTATCACCTCCACATGGTTCGAAGCGGATCATGTGTCATGATATTTGTCCTCATTTTTTTTCGAAAATGAATGCGTATTGACCTAAACCCTTATACATTCGGGAGATAGTAGGTTCGAATCCCACTGTCGGCAGCCCTGAAAATGGTTTTCCGTGGTTTCCCATTTTCACACCAGGCAAATGCTGGGGCTGTACCTTAATTAAGGCCACGGCCGCTTCCTTCCCACTCCTAGCCCTGTCCTGTCCCGTCGTCGCCATAAGACCTATCTGTGTCGGTGCGACGTAAAACAACTAGCAAACCCTTATACGCCGGGCTGAGTGGCTCAGACGGTTAAGGCGCTGGCCTTCTGACCCCAACTTGGCAGGTTCGATCCTGGCTCAGTCCGGTGGTATTTGAAGGTGCTCAAATACGTCAGCCTCGTGTCGGTAGATTTACTGGCACGTAAAAGAACTCCTGCGGGACTAAATTCCGGCGTCTCCGAAAACCGTAAAAGAGTAGTTAGTGGGACGTAAAACAAATAACATTATTAAACCCTTATACACAAGTTAAGTTGAGTGTCCCCCAACAGGTACATTAAGCTCGTTGAAATCGATTGTAAAATGTATAAGCAGCTGCTGCACTGGAGACACTGAAAAGTTTCAATCTGTTGGAAACTCTAACTTATTTTCAGTATCTTCTAGTACCTGGTTCATTGTGGCTTTGGTAATTGAAATCTTTCTTCTGACAACTCTAAAAAGTTGCTTTTCTTAGCATGGGTCGTACTTCGCCTTCTTTAGTTTACAAATAGTCTTCATACAGCAGTAAAGCTACAAACTTACGTCTTGAACATGCCTCCATTTTGAAATTTTAGCAGCTGTTAATAAGTTTAACACGAGGTCACTGCCATGTTAATTTAACAAAAGTATTTACAATTTGGTAGAGTTAACAATTCTTGATGAGATGAACACTCTGCTAAATTATGTGATAAGTCTCCTTAACAGCAGTGTTAAAACTTAACATTCGTTGAAGAAACCAGGCAAAATGTATGATAAGAAATGTGCTCCCGAATTCCGTGTGAATCTTCATTACTTCAGGAATGTTTTCCACATATCCTTTAACTTAGTGTTTGGGACGACTGCGACGGATGTATGTTGAAGTTCTGTAAGCCTGAAAGCAGTTCTGAAAAGAACTCAAGATCCCACAGAAGAGGACAAGCTGCACACAGAAGTTCATCTCATTCGAGCCAAAGTTTACTACAGCCTCATGAACTTACACAAAGACCACTCTGTGACACTGGCGTCTGATTGTCAGAAAAACCTGCCTTTACCTAATGTTGCTAATCAAACTGCCTGTTACAATGGACAGCTGTACTATTGTGAATAACATCCTACCTGGAGGAAGACTTGGACCAAATAATGTGTTCTGTTACACACAGTCAGAAGCCCAAAGTGCAAAAAGCTCTAATGAGATAGCCTCTGCTCGGTACCATTGTATACTAAATTTGTGCTTGGAAGACGTGAAAGTACTCCAGTTTTCCTCAGGTGGCTGTGCAGAGCAGAACAGATAACGGACCATGGTCAGGATGATTTAAAAATGGTTTCACACCAGCGTTCCAGCTTTTCTTTCTCATGTTGAGTGAACTTCCTTGTGCCCAGACACTCCTATATTCCACCTGATAGGTTTTGGGGGGTATAGAGAAGGAAGGCCCTACAGAAAATGGATATAATAGTAAAGCCTGGAGACTGTACAGATGTGATAAAACATTTCGGAACTGTATGAGAAATGGGCAAGGATAGGTTTCCTTATGATTGGAGGGCAGAAATCAACCATGTCATGAAAAATTCTTCAGCATTGTCTTTCCAATTATCTAAATGCAAAAGAATATTCTTCACATGAGAAAGAAAATCCATTGTTGTCAGAGTTGAAAGCAATTACCATGGCCATCTCAAGATAGTGCAAAATGTTTTAACGAAAGCAATGATTACGTAAGTGTTGAGAAAACCACTTTGGGGATTCAAGGAGGGATGTCCATGATTTGTCATACCGTATTACAAAGGTGTTGGTAGATAGAGAGATAGGAAATTTACAAGGCGAAATTCCAGATACAGCTTGTAAACCATGTAAAATTCCGAGGTGGGTCCTGATATAAGTTCATGGTGTGCATAACACATAGTTGGACTAAAATAGCTTGTGACCAGTATTCAGAAATTCCAAAATGTTGTCCATTATGCATCTTTCACTATCACTATCGTCTGTCTATGTAGAGGTAAATTTAAAATAAAATTAAATCAAACCAGTATTTAAGGATTAAAATGATTTGTATGAAATCCGTAGCAAAATCTGCCTAATGTAAATTCAGATGTAAATTTCTATCGATTCGTTACAAATAATCTAATGAGACATGCCGTGAAAACAGAATGAAAGTCATACAAATAATAAAAAATAGAAAACAATTCTAATGTAACATTTATTCCACTATACATTTTTCTCAAATCTATGTGTTTTCTCAGGTTTTGCACCGGAGCCCCTCAGTCTGCAATGGAATCAGTATTTTCCTCAGATTCCGGAGCAGATTTGTCTCTATTGCTATCAGGCACAAGTTGGAGTGTTTCAATGATATGCATGTACCTGGCATGTGTGTACAGAATACACCCACTTGACCTCTGATTGGTCAGGATCCTGAATCTTGCTTTACAGCTGTTAACTCTCGAAGAGTGACAGCATTTGGAAACTTTGTCTTAAGTCTCATTAATCTTACATTTCAGCTTATTTGAGACTCTTAGAGCATGCAAAGTTTGGTTGCAGACTAATGCCCAGGAATGCGTTGAAGGGAAATAATTAATTAACCTAGGTATTTATGGTGTTATTCTATTCTGTGGGGACTCATGTTGTACACATACCTGTCTACTTGAGGGAATTAACCTACGAAAACTGTCCATTTGACTGCATTAAAGCATAATCTATATGTTTGCAGTGTTTAAATGAGACACTGATTCAAAGTCAGTCACTAACATATTGTTACGTAAGAAGCCCACTGAGTTGGGATTTTCCAGTAAAGAGCTATGGCAAAACAGCTCTCTCTTAATGGCACAGAGGTTAGAGACACGACAAGCAGCGTTATGTGCACTGTTACCCGAACTGACGGTGACGGCTTGAACTTGGCCGCTTTTGGAATCCGGCAACACAGACCAAACACATGTGCTTGGTTACTAGTCTTTGCTGTTTCAGACAGACAGGATTTTGATCTTTAAATAATAGTACATGATTATTAAAGTAATAAATTCACCATAAATTATGTAAGCAAGTATTTTACTGTTGCTGTCAAAACAACGGTAACGTACATCCCACGCCCCTGACCAGTGGTCATAAATCTTGAAATATGCGCGTCTCTGGTAAAGCACAAGTATATATCCTGTGAAATGTATGTGAAGCAACTCTTGAGTCCTTCTGGTACCTTCATTGGTTTACATCACTCATTAAATTTATGTCAAACAGGAATGGATAAGATGCTTTGGTACTTACATACGTATCTCCCGTTCTCTCTCTTCTGAAACAAGGAAGAAGATGCATTTATTAGTGAGGTTATATGACACATTACAGTAGACATGAAAACAAGGTCTCAGTGGGGGTCATTACTGACTCTAATTGGTAGAGAATAAGCAAGTGTTCACATCCTTCAAATAATGGAAGTATCGGGAAGAAGATAGGAGGACCATGATGGCCGTGAAAGCAAAATTATCCGAGGTGTTGCAAACCTAATACCGTCAGGGCTGGAGGAGAAGAAGAGTTGACCAAGATAGGCCAGTGAGGTAACCCAAGCTCTCATATGTTATCACATTTCGCTACCACTCAGGAAAAATAACAATGGATAGGTAAAGCAATATCATTTAAACAGCCTACATTTCTTGCTTTAATAAAGATCTATATATTAAGAACAGCTTTGTCCGGTCTGTTCGGCTTCTATACTGGACCAATTCGCTTTGTTCCTTTTGAATCTCTCAACAGGCATTGATAGTTCTAAGTTCAGTCACCTTTGAGTAAACCTAAAATCAAATCACTTAACGGCCACTCCAATAGCAAAGTCTTGCCCCCAGCCCGCAATACATTCTGTACTTAGCGGGTTTCATACAGTTAAGGAACAATATCTTCACATGAAGATATCAAAGAACCTAAACGATAAAAAATGACAGGCGACTATAAGCAAACCTGCAATTTCAACCAAACTTGGTACACATATCATTTAATACTATCTGGAAAGAAATACTGCTGGGGCAAGACACGCTTAAAGGGGAGGGAGTGACATGCAGAAATAATCCATTGTTTTTGAGGTTGCGGAAATGAGTAGTGACACTCCTGATGACATTTAAGTCCAGGTTCAGCCACCATCGGCATGGGGGGACCAGAAGGGGTGAAAAATATGTCTAAAATAACTGAGATTACTGTGTGTTCCAACATACATCTCAACCAAACACATTTGACTTACAATCCAGAAAGACGTTCTATGGTTGTAATTCACCCGTTGCACTCCTAAGGTTGGGGACTGGGAGGGAGTGACATGAAAAATAATTACAAACGACCGATACAGATGTCGAATGCATATTTTTGGGGGTTGATGAGATTAATACGCACGCTCAGGATGCCATTTAAGTCTCCATTGGCATTGCGGGTGAAAAGGGGTTATGAAAAAGAAAGTACCCAAAATGACCGAGATTATCGATGTATGTGTGTGTATGTTTCATCATAGCTCTGAATTTAAGTTAGTAAACATGTGATTTACTATGCAAAATAAATACGGGTGTAAGAAACCCCTAGCACCGCTACGGTTGAGGGTAGAGAAATGACATGAACACACAATTGAAAACAACCAATATTAGTGTCAAATCCATACTCTTCAGGGTTACAGAGATTAATAGTGACACTGCAGGTGGAATTTATGTCCATGTTTGGCCACCATGGCATGGGGTGAGAAAGGGTGAAAAAGAAACTATCCTAAATAACTGAGATAATTTATATATATATGTGCAGGGGCGACCGTACCTTACGTGCTGAGTGCTGTAGCACACTGCCTATTTGAAAAATAAATTATTTTTAAAATATTATCTGCAATCATATGCGTTGCATTGAAAAAGACGTCAGCCAAAGAATAGGAAATTATTCCACTCCCCTCACAACCAGGTAGCTAGTCGTATTCTCCACGCCGGGTGGCTGTGCTGGGCTGTGCGATCACAGCTCAGCGAGAATTTCTAAGCTTTTTGCCAGAAAGCAAGAACTCTGTCTTTTGGGCCTGCGTGCCCCACTTTTCCGATAGGCTGTGGAAACAACAGCCAAGACATCACTTCACAGCGGTTCTTCGTTCGACCACAGAGAGGCAGCACTAGTCACACTTGCATTACGACCGGAATAAGAACGTGACTCAGCGGTAGCATTTAAGAGGGGATCGCTCAAAGCAAACGGGAAAACAAAATACTGTACTGTAGAGCTGTTCCCGCCAGGTCTTTTCATATCAAAGAGGACAGAATACTCCCAACTCGCCTATTCCATAGCCACATCTGTAAATCGAACTATGAAAATTGTACTTTTTATGTTGTCAAAATGAGGACATGATACTGTGATTTTCTTTAATTAAAAATGTCTAGTATATAAATGTCACCATAAAAATATAACATGTAATGTTGCATTACGACGTTGCTGGTTTCATTTCAGTGATTTTGGTAACATTGTCCGCTTCTGTGATGTAGTGGTTAGTGTGATTAGCTGCCACCCCCGGAGGCCCGAGTTCGATTCCCGGCTCTGCCACGAAATTTGAAAAGTGGTACGAGTGCTTGAACGCGGTCCAGACAGCCTCCGGAGATCAGCTGATTAGAGGAGGGTTCGATTCCCACCTCAGCCATCCTGGAAGTGGTTTTCCACTTCTCCTCCAAGCAAATGACGGGATCGTACCTAACTTAAGGCCACGTCCTCTTCCTTTCCTCTTCCTTGTCTATCCCTTCCGATCTTCCCATCCCACCCCAAGATCCCTGTTCAGCATGGCAGATGAGGCCGCCTGGACGAGGTACTGATCCTCCTCCCCAGTTTTATCTCCGACCAAATGTCTCACGCTTCAGGACACTGCCCTTGATGCGGTAGAGGTGGGATCCCTCGCTGAATCCGAGGGATAAACCAACCCTGGAGGTTAAAAAGATTAAGAAGAAGAAGGAATTATTTAATTGTAATAACTTCGAACACAACGGAATTATAAGTGGGTTGCCATTTATCACGCCGGTAATTTTGTACCGTATCCCCTTAGCTCACCATTGCTTATCACTGGAAAGCGAAAAACACTAATTCCGTAGTTTGACTTATTTTGGCAATTTGGTGTAGCGCAAATATATTTCACATTATCACCGGGCTCGTCCACATCATCAGATGCTTAAGACTCAATATCGCCGCCGCCGCAAAGGATTTTGGTAGCACGACAAGACCTTCCTAGACTGACCTTGGCACTGTACCGTGTCCGGTGCGCCATCTGGTGACGAATGAACGTACCACTTCCACTTCTATTATAACGTCTATTCAAACGTTGAGAAGCCTATCTCGTGACCAGTCGAGTTATTCTTCTGATGACGCGGAGCAATGTTCTCTGCGGAACGTAGAAAAATTTCACCTTTTCTTGACACGGCATAAGCCCAGAACAAAACGAAACAAAGAGTTATTTCATTCCCACCTCCGATACTCCGGAGGCGGGCGAGCCACCAGCTAAACCTGTAGCTCTTGGGCCTGTGACTTGAAATTAAATTTTGAATTGAATTTAATACGTCATAGAAGTATGTATGGTACATACGAAAAGGATAGGAAAACAGGAGGAGTGGCGCAGAAGTCACCGCAGCCCACAAGGGGCACCCCCAGAGCTGACCCGCCCCACGCCCCCATAGCTGGCCCCTGCTAGTCCCCCATTTATTGGCCTTCAAACATGTGCAAATACTAGAATACAAGAATGACAAGTAGTATATAGTCAAAAACGAATTGTGAGTTCATAATTCGGACGTGTTTATATTAGATACTGAACACTTTTCTTGCTGCGTGGACAATTAAGTCGGAGAATAAAAAGAACACACTTTTCATAGCATTTTGAAGGGGGAAGGGGTACCAGAACACAAGAGAAATACAGTGGTGGGGACAACTGAACATACATTGCAATGTTGATAATGGAACCTCAAAAATAGTCTAAAACAAAGGAATATCGCACGACCCTCGGTGCTTTAAGTTACATCTCAACGATGTAACGAAATAAACTAGTTCTCTAACTAAAATGAAGTATAGGAGCACTACGGAAGGAGTGAATGTTAAAAGTAAAAGCAAATAATAATAATAATCGTATGACCTCAGCTACCGTTTGCAGACATTTCGATTTGACGCCATCTGGCTGTCTGCTCGTCAATTTCGACGTTCCGGTTTACTCTGTCTGCCATCTAGCGGACCTAGAGTAAACCGGATCTCTCTTGGGCGTCTATGGCTGAGATTTAATTAATTTTGTCGGGTAAATACCAAATGTATCACCAGAGATCTTTTACATGCCGACATCGTACGACATGGAGTGTCGAATGGACTTTTTTTC
Source organism: Anabrus simplex (assembly GCF_040414725.1). Taxonomy (NCBI): domain Eukaryota; kingdom Metazoa; phylum Arthropoda; class Insecta; order Orthoptera; family Tettigoniidae; genus Anabrus; species Anabrus simplex. The sequence continues at coordinate 698,961,384 of NC_090265.1, forward strand.
CGCCCTTCAAAAATCCGACTACCTCTGCCGGGTTTGAACCCGCTATCTTGGGGTCCGGAGGCCGACACTCTACCACGGACCCACAGAGGCAGCTAGTAAAAGCAAGTATATCACAATATTGAGAATATGAAAAGCAAGAATAATAATATCTAGATGAACGATAATGAAAAGTGATAGACGTAAGGGGTAAGAAAATGATAAGTGAAAGAGATATGAAATACATTGTGATAGCACTTGCGGTGCTGTAAGCACAGTATATGACGTTGAGCCTGAGTTGTGCCACTGCAGCCAGGAGCTTTCCGAGTACAATGAAAAACAAAACTAATGCAAGAAAAAGAGGGGAAAGGGGGTGCAGTGGTAAATGTAGAGCGGAAGTTACGTTATCCGGGAGGGGGGAACAGATAGGTGGTAGTTGGAGTACGGACATCATGGAGAATGTTGGAAGCAAGAGGGGAAAGGGAGAGGGCTTCCGTGATACTACAGTTATTATTGATAGTGCCTTTCCTGAGGCAAATAAGACGAAGGTGGTGGATATGAGTAAGAATGGTAGGAAAGGAACAGAGAGGGGTAAAATGGGCCGAAGGGGTATCAAAGGCAAGGTGGTAGGCTATCCTGATAGTATGTCTGTCGAGTTTTTTTTTTTTTTTTTTTGCTACGGGCTTTACGTCGCACCGACACAGATAGGTCTTATGGCGACGATGGGATAGGAAAGGCCTAGGAGTTGGAAGGAAGCGGCCGTGGCCTTAATTAAGGTACAGCCCCAGCATTTGCTTGGCGTGAAAATGGGAAACCACGGAAAACCATCTTCAGGGCTGCCGATAGTGGGATTCGAACCTACTATCTCCCGGATGCAAGCTCACAGCCGCGCGCCTCTACACGCACGGCCAACTCGCTCGGTCTGTCGAGTTTATGAAGTTGAGTATAGTCTTTACTGTCAGCCGTTAACCAAGTCAAGGAAGCGTACGTGATAACTGGGCGGATGCAGGTTTTGTAAACATTAAGAACTTGAGAAGGTTTGAGTCCCCACGTTTTTTCCGGTGAGTTTTCGGAGGACTCGGAAGCATTGAAGAGCACGTTTGTAAACGGAGGTAAGGTGATGGGTCCACCTGAGGTTGTCTTGAAACTTAACGCCTAAGTATGTTAGTAAATTAGTTTCAGTGAGGGGGGAGTTATACATTGTTAATGGGACACGGTGGTGGGGACGACAAAGGCGGAAGCGTTTCCAGAAGACGAGGAATTGGGTTTTAGAGGGATTTACAGAAATATTCCAGGAGTTAAGCCAGGTTTCAAGGGTATTAAGGTAAGCCTGAAGTTTCCTTCAAAGGGTGATAGCGGTAGGGGTGAGGGCTAGTATGGCTAAATCATCAGCATGTAGATAGAGACGTAAAGATGGATCAGGGTGGGGAATATCGTAGGTGTAAATTATGTATAGGAGGGGAGAGAGAGGGAAGCCTTGGGCAAGTCCCGCGGTTATAGGGAAAGTATAGGAAGCTATGCCATGAATGATGATTTGCGCAGTGCGATGGTGGAGAAAGTTATGAATAAGACGAATGATAGTAATGGGAAGCGGGAGGTGGCGGAGTTTGAATATGGGGCCTGAATGCCAAACCGAGTCAAAGGCTCGGTCCACATCCAGGCATACCAACGCGGCCGTTAAAGGGGACGGAGATAGGAATGTAAGGATGCGGAGATATGAAATAAATGATCTTGAGTAGAATGACGGGACCGAAAGCCGAGTTGAGAAGAAGGTAGGAGACCGAGGGAATTGAAGTAGGTGGACATCCTCCTACTCAAAATTCAAGAATTTTTGATAATATACAGAGAAGGCTGATCGGACGATAAGAAGTTAAAGCGGAAGGAGGCTTGTTAGGTTTTAGGAAGAGAGGAATGTTGGCATTACGCCAATGATCAGGGTAAAAACCAGTGTAGAGAATAAAGGTGTCGACCAAACTGAGGAAATGAAAAAGGATAGGAGGAGCTTCTTGGATATGGCGATAAGAGATATGATCTGATCCCGGGGAGGTATTCTTACAATATTTCAGGTATTGTGAGATGTCGGCAGGGGTGATGGGAGAATTGACAGGGTGGGTATAATCGACTTGGGGAAAGTGAAGAAAGAAAGGTTGTAGTTCAGGAAGAGCAGGGTTATTGTAGTCGGTGATGATCTATTGGTCAGGATGGACATGGTGAAAGGCAGTGGAAGGGGAAAAGATTTGGCGATAATGGTCCGCGAATAGATCAGCTTTAGCTTCAGGAGTCGTGGGATGGTTGAGGGGGTGAAGAATAGGGTAAGTGGGTGGAGGTTTGGAAGTCTTCGTTAGACGGCGAAAAGTAGTCCAAAATTGGTCAGGGTCATTATAGTCATTAAGGTCAGTACATTTGTCATTCCAATGTTTTCGTTTTATTGTTTTAATGTAAGAACGAGCGTGTCGTAGGGTACGTCTATGTAGTTGTAGTGTAGTAGGGTCTTTGGTTCGAGCATATGAGTAGTAGTAGTCATGAGCTAATTTAAGAAGGCGAAGGGCTTTTGGTGGAATGGGGTTTTAGTAGGGTGGTATGAGTGGCGAGGTATATGCAGTTGATCAGCTGTTATGATGGCTTGTTCGATCTGAGTTATGGTGGTAAGTAGGGTAGGAATGGAGGAAGGGGGAGATGTGTCCTTAAGTGATTCGGTTATTGTAAGTACGGTATTTGTCCCAGTTAGCATGATTAAAGCGTCGAGTAGGTGGAGGTCGAGAAGTAGGTAGACGTCTAAGGTGGAGGAAATTAGGAAAAGTAATTAGTGCAGGAGCATGATCGCTAACGATCATAACAGATTTTTGAATTGTAGGGGAGGTTTCGAGTGTTGGAGAAAGGATAAGGACATCAGGTGTGGAATTATGGGAGGAGAGAGGAGGGAAAGTGGTAGCGCATGCCCCGGAGGTGAGTGCAGAAATTGTCAAAAGCAGTAAGTTGTGGCGGGGTGTAAGAAGTAATATTAATGTCGGCAATGAACACATAGTCTTCAAAATGAGTATCAAGAAATTGAATGAAGGCTAGGGGAATATGAGTATATAAGCCCAGAAGCCTATATCCTGTCCATAATATATATGTTTGTAGTGTTTAAAGGAGATATTAATGCAATATCAGTCACTAACATGCCAGTATAGAGCTATGGCAACAGCTCTCTCTTAATGGCACAGAGGCTAGAGACACAACAAGGAGCGATATGTGCACTGCTACCCGAACTGACGGTGACGGCTTAAACTTGGCAATCCGGCAACACAGAGCAAACACATGTGCTTGGTTACTATTCTTCACTGTTTCAGACAGATAGGACTTAGATTTTTAAATAATAATACATGAGTATTAAAATAATAAATTCACCATAAATTATATAAGCAACCATTTTACTGTTTTGCCGAAACAACGGTAACGTACGTGGCACGCCCCTGAGCAGTGGTCATAAATCTTGAAATATGTGTGTCTCTGGTACAGCACAAGTATGTAATATATCCTGTGAAATATATTTGAAGCAACTCTTAAGTCCTTCTAATACCGCCAATGGTATATGTCACTCATTAAATTTACTGCAAATAGAAACGGACAAGTAGTTGTGGTACTTACATACGTATATACTTCGCTCTGTTTTTCTCTGAAACAAGGAAGAAGATGCATTTTTAGTGACACTTTATGGTACATTACAGTAGACATTAAGACATGCTCTCAGTAGTGGTCATTATTGACTCTAATTGGTAGAGAATAACCAAGGGTTCACGTCCTTCGAATAATGGAAGTATCGGGAGGGGGACAGGAGGGCCATGATGGGCGTGAAAACAAAAAATATCCGAGGTCTTGCAAACCTAATAACGTCCGGGTTGGAGGAGAACAAGAGTTGACTAAGGGAGGTCATCCCCCTGTGGGTGGGGGCGGTAGAATAACACCCACGGTATCCCCTGCCTGTCGTAAGAGGCAGCTAATAGGGGCATCAGGGGCTCTGAACTATGGAGCGTGGGTTGGTGACCACGGGGCCCTTAGCTGAGTCCTGGCATTGCTTCCACTTACTTGTGTCAGGCTCCTCACTTTCATCTATCCTATCCGACCTTTCTTGGTCAACTCTTGTTCTTTTACGACCCCGAAGCTATTAGGTTTGCGAGAGCTAGGGGGTCTTTCATCTTCACGCCCTTCGTGGCCCTTGTCTTCCTTTGGCCGAAACCTTAATTTGTCGAAGTTTCGGACCCCTTCTATTTTTTTTTTCTGATTAGTGTTATATAGAGGATGGGTGCCCAGTTGTACTTCCTCTTAAAACAATAATCACCACCATCCACCACCTAAGGGAGGTCAGTGAGGTAACCCAAGCTCTCATTTGTTATCTCATTTAGCTACCACTTGGGAAAAATAACAATAGATTGGTAAAGCAATACCATTTAAAACAGCCTACATTTGTTGTGGTAATAAAGATCTACCGAATATATTAAGAACAGCTTTGTCCTGTCTGTCTGGCATCTCTACTGGAACAATTCGCTTTGTTATTTTTAAATCTCTCAACTGGCATTGATAGTTCTACGTTCAGTGAATTTTGAGTGATCCTAGAATTAAATCACTAAACCAGGGCCTCTCAGTGTGCATGCGCCAGTGCATTGCACGGCGCAAGGTGCAGGAGTTCGACTTCATTAGGTTGACCAGAGTGCAAACTCCTACTCCCCTTTCCTTACACCTGTCTCACCCGTTCTGCCTGTCTCCGCCTTCTTCACCCTCCCCAGTGATTCTCCCCTCACTGCGAAATGTTTATGTGCGGTGAGCGGACACACACTGTTGTATGGGACAATGTTACCGGTGTTAAAATACTCTTCCTTCAATTTGCTTTCAGCAGACAATTCATTTTCTCTAGTTCTTCTTTCCCTTTTTTCTTTGCAACCAGTGGTGTTTGGCTGACAGCAATTCAGCGATCGCTTGCTCGGTTAAGCCTGTGAATGTTTTGTCACCAGGGAGTAACTCAGTGTTATTAGCCCATGGCACTAGACGAAAATCCCATGAATTTCGGTCTGGCACCCAACGTGTTAATGATACGCATCATCTAGATAGCGAGTGGGAAACCTGACTGTCCTTCCACTACGTTATTTTGCTACCACATTCTTCTTGATGGGCTTGCCCTGGGAATCCACTTTTGGTTCATCAGATGGTGGTTGTGGTGGTGGTGGTGGCGGTGGTGGGGCAGAGTCTTTGCGAGACAGGTGATCGTTCTTCATGAGGTACTGTAGAATTATCATCACCTGCTACTATCAAGTAGGCTGGCTTCAGGCGATCGATGGAGACTTTCACAGATTTATTATTTGTGGTAACCGTGAAATTCTTTTCAGTTTTGGCAGTTACCTGGAAACGACCTCCATGTGCGGGTTGCAACGAATTTTTGACTCTATCAGTTCTCAGAAATACATGAGTACCTTTACTGAAGTCTTTATGGATGAACACAATTTGGAAAGTTATGTGCTTAACTTCCACAGATCTGAGTTGCTGCATGTGCTGCTGAAGTTTGGAGCCAAGAGTTTCTGGTTCGATCTGAGATTGAGGGGTGTCACAGAATTCAGCAGAAAGCCTAATGTACGTGCTATGAACCATTTGCGCAAGTGAACTGTTTGAGTCCTCCCAGTCTGTTGCGCATAGACCGAGCAACACAGTAGGAAGTGTGTCTGCCCACTATATAGAGTCGTGATCTTCGATAGCAGCTTTTGTTTTTCTATGCAGACATTCAACTTTACCATTGTTCTGCGGTTGATAAGGTGTCATACGTTGAAGCTTCACACCACACAATTCAGAAATATTCTTAAAGAGATGACTTTCAAACTGTCAGCCATGGTCAGTAACCAGATTTCCTGGGACTCCAAACCACGTCACCCACTGATCGTACAATGAATTTGCTACAGCCTCTGCTGTTATATTTTGCATTGTATTGCTTCCTCCAGTTGGTGAAACAATCTATACATGTGAGGGAGTGGAGATAGCCATCATAAGGTCAAAACATTCATAGAAAATTGCTGTTAAAGTAGTTCATATTGCAGGGCAGGATGTAAGGGTCAGTATTTGCTTGCTAATAAATTACACCAGATGAATGATAAGAAATGTGCTCCTGAATTCCGTGTGAATCTTCATTACTTCAGGAAAATTTTCAACGTATACTTTAACTTAGTGTTTGGGACGACTGCTACGGATGTGTGTTCAACTTCCCTGAGCCTAAAAGCAATTTTCAAAAGAACACAAGATCCCACAGAACAGGACAAACTGCACACAGAAGTTCATCTTAATCGAGCCAAAGTCTACTACAGCCTCATGAACTTACACAAAGACCACTCAGTGACACTGGTGTTTGACTGTCAGAAAAACCTGCCTTTGCCTAATGTTGCCAATCAAACTGCCTGTTACTACTGTAACTGTTCTATTGTGCATCACATCCTACCCGAAGGAAGACATGGACCAAATAATGTGTTCTGTTACAAACCATGGTGTGAAAAGCCCTAAAGGGATAGCCCCTGCTCTGTACCATTGAATACAATATTTGTGCTTGGAAAACATGAAAGTAATCCAATTTTCCTCAGGTGGCTGTGCAGGGCAGAACAGAAACCGGACCATGATCGGGATGATCGGGATAGTCTCACACCAGTGTTCCAGTTTCTCTTTCTCATTTTCGGTTCTGAGTTCAGTCAGGTCAACTAGTGGGCGGCCTACAATACCGTGCAGATTTCTGTGTTTCGTTGAGTAACACCATAAGTCATGACTTTTATTGTTTCTCTGGTATATACAGGAGACTCCTTCACAGCATATTCCTCCATGACGAGAACTCCTCTATTTGTTTCTCCATGATAGCTTTCTTATGTATGCTGTGGGTATATTATAGCTTACTCATACAGTATTTTAGAATATTTTACATGCTGCCTTGTGCAGTTTTTGAGACAAATGTCAAAATCTTAAAATCGAAGAAATTAAATTGTGGTTCCCTTCTGAGAACTTAACTTTTTTATATAAAGGTCAAAGGCAGGCACATGCTTCCCCTAGTGCACTGTCACTGCATTGTCCTACACAGGAGGCTCAGAAAGGTGTAGCAAACCAACTGATTATGGATTAGAGACATAAGAAACACAGAAATACATTTGATATGTGGTGATGGCTTCCCACGGACGGAAAGAAAACTCTCTGTCATCCCACAAGAACCGAAGCTTATTTGGTCACATAACCAGAGATGCAGTGAATCTTGTAAATGCCATCTAAACAAGAAAAAATGGAGAGGTAGGCCACCATGAGGGTGAAGACATTCAGTTGATATTGAGGAAGGCTGTGACAAGAATTGGGTTCATGGCCGTGAGATATAAGCAACATGACTAATGAAAATGATGCAAAAATCATCTTCTCTTTCGCCAATGGAATTAAAAAAATATAATGAAGAATAGAATTGTATATATTTCTCTGAAAATACACGAACATTAATGTCTCCCTTCAGGCCTGTTTCCATTAGCCTGAACACAAACTTCCTTGTGGAGGTCCATGTATGAGCTCTGAGAAGTTGTGACGATATCACTAACTTTCATAACCACACTTCATCTTACTGGGTCGTGTAGCAGACCCTCGAACCTACAGCCTTCAGATTTCACTACTAGCTACACTGACACTGGTAATTCTTGTTCCGTCTGCAGAGTTCTGTTCTCTGGTCTGTGGCAGCACAAGAAAGATTAAGTATTCAAACAACCAGTGAGTGTGGGTGGTAGAATACAGTCACGGTATTCCCTGCCCATTGGAAAGGGGCCCCAGGTTCTTTCAGCTTATCCCTTTGGGGGTGGTGTTTATTAGAATGCATCCAGGGTCTCAAAGGTCTCAGCGAATCTCAACTTGGGGCGGGTGGGGGGTGGAGGTGGCAACCACGGGCCCTAGCTGAATCTGGCATTGTTTGCACTTACTTATGCCAGTCTCTTCACTTTAACCTCTCGTACCTGACATCCCTTGATCAACTTCAGCTCTCTCCTATTTTCCTCATTTTCCCGCACTATCAAAGGCCTGACTACAGGCTGATCTCTCCTATTAATGTTTAATAACGGATATCCTCTAATTGGAGTTCAGGTCAGAGTTTTATTTACAGCACGTAATATTAATTAACCTGTGTGTTCTGAAAAGGAGCTGAAGAGGGCATTTTTGTCTCATGTTCCAGCTGGCGTTACTACAATCACCATCAACCCCTCTGGCTCTGTGCTGGGAATCATGATAGCGTTAGCATAATATTACAAAATGTTCATACAGTTCCGTGGTGGTTCAATGTTAATATTATTGGCTCAAATATTGTAAGACATACCCCTCATTCTCCTCCCAACCATGCTTTTTTTCAGTCTATCTCTGGACGATTTGTTAGACGTTTTAGGCAGATTTCAGCAGCAGAATGGCACATTGTAACATGCCGTCCATCTTTATATTTATATTATCGTGGAAATATCCGTTGATACCATCGTCAATAATAATTGGACTGGCCTGCTCAATATTTTGTGTTCAAATCCTAGTGACAATAGAGAAAATATCTGAGAGTGTGCTTTCCTTTGGATCAAGTAGTGAAATCAGTACGGCTCTGCCATAGTGTTGGCACAATTTAAGATGGAGATCATTGTAAGTACATACGTGTTAATATAAGGAAAGATATTTGTTGGGGTAATCACATAAATGGGACTACAAATAAAGGGTACAGATCTCTGTACATTATTATGAGGGTATTTTGGGGTTGTAGTAAGGATGTAAAGGAGAGGACATATAAGCCTCTGGCCGGGTCGTGGATTTTAACCTTAATTGGTTAATTCCAATGGCACGGGGGCTGGGTGTATGTGTTGTCTTCATCATCATTTCATCCCCATCATGACGCGCAGGTCTCCTACCGGTGTCAAATAGAAAGATCTGCACCTGGCGAGCCGAACCCGTCCTGAGATATCCCGACACTAAAAGCCATACGACAGTTCATTTCACCAGGATTACTTGATTCTTGAACTGGAAAAATCCAATTAAAAGCAGCTCAATTTGTTCTGGGTGTTTTCCGACAAAAGAGTAGCGTTACGAAAATGTTGCAAGGTTTGGGCTGGGAGGACTTGGGTGAAAGAAGACGAGCTGCACGACTAAGTGGTATGTTCCGAGCTGTCAGTGGAAAGATGGCGTGGAATGACATTAGTAGACGAATAGTTTTCAGTGGTGTCTTTATAGGTACTAAAAATCTCAATATGAAGACAAAGTTGGAATTCAACAGGACAAATATGGGCAAATATTCGTTATAAGAAGGGGAGTTAAGGATTGGAATAACTTACCGAGGGAAATGTTCAATAAATTTCCATTGTCTTTGAAATCATACAATAAATTGATAGGAAAAACAGATAGGGTATCTGCCACCTGAGCGACTGCCCTAAATGCAGATCAGTAGTGACATTGATTGGTTGATTGATTGTTTATCACAACATATTCCTCCATGACGAGAACTCCTCTATTTGTTTCTCCATGAGAGCTTTTTTATGTGTACTATGGATATATTATAGCCTGCTCGTGCGGTATTTTAGAAAATTTTACATGCTGCCTTGTGCAGTTTATGAGGCAAATGTTAAAATATTAAAATCCATGGAATTAAATTTTGGTTTCCTTTGGGAACTACATTTTTATATAAAGGCCAAAGACAGGCGCATGCTTCCCCTTGTGCACCGTCACTGCATTGTCGTATATAGGAGGGTTGGAAAGGTGTAGCAAACCAACTGACGAGCCCACTGCTAGACTGGAGATTAACGCTGGTAATTTCACGATTGGAAGCCTAAAGAACTGAAATGTTTGTAACAATTTCCATCGATGAAATTAAGTTATGGTTTCCTTCTGGGAACTTGATATTTGATTTATGTTGTTTCTCAAATAACCAATTCATTTGTTCGAAACTTATGTATCAAGAATGTTTTCATGGGGAGACGTCGAAACACTTACTCTGTATAAGGGACAATGGAGGAAACTTCCTGCCCAATATGCTACCTAGCTGGTACTGGTGGTGATTGCTGTTTTAAGAGGAAGTACAACTGGTCAACCAACCTCTATTCTAATCAGAGGGAGAAAAGGGAAGGGGTCCAACGCTTCGTAAAATTAAGGCATTGGTCAAAGAACGACAAGGGCCACGAAGGGTGTGAAAATTAAAGTTTTCCTACCCCTCGCAACCTAAATATGCGTCGGAGCAGGAAAAGAACAAGAGATGACCAAGTGTGGTAGGATAGAATAGATAGCCTACAACAAGTGAGTGGAAGCAATGCCGGGACTCAGCTAAGGGTCCCAGGGTCGCCAACCCACGCTCCCGTGTTGAGAGTCCCTGGGACACCTTTTAGTCGCCTCTTACGACAGGCAGAGGATATCGTGGGTGTTAACTACCGCCCCCACCCACAGGGCAGATGTTACCTAGCATAAGAAGATCTGTGTCTATTTAATGAGAAAACCATAACTATTAAGGTACATTAAAAGCTTGTAAAAAAAACAAGGACACTTCACTGTCGTAGCTGCCTCGACACCCATTCTCATGAGCAAAGCTACTCTGAGCATTAGCATCTCGCTGTTAACACGTGGACGTGAAACCTCCCAGCTACCGTAGTTCCGTATCTTATGGTACAGTTCTATATTCATTCAATGTTATGAAGTATTATATTTTTTTGTGTAGCCCTTACCTTCTTCGCACTCCAATCACTCGTATCTACGGTAACGTTCGTTATCGACAATGTTACCTTCGTTTATTGAAATGCCCGGTTGTTGAAGCTCCTGCAGCAGTCTGTAGGCTATTCGTAGGACCCACAGACTTCACCAAACTGGTAATGAGGGGAGCAATATGCTCTAAATCTAACGCAGTGCGCTTGCAGTTGATACAATCCATTTTATTTTCTAAAAGTAACAAGATATTTCGAATGATCACTACGTGGCTCATTTTTCTAATGGATACTTGCTGGATGGAATGATGTGGTTGATTGTCGGTACATACAGACGACAGGATTTCAGGAAGATGTTTGTTATAAATACGTTTAGGTCAAGTCAGTAATAATATACATAATATGGCACGACGAGGAGAAAAAGGCAGACGATGGGAGGAGTGAGTTGCCTAATTAAGCCTCAATTATCTCCTTTCAGAATAATGTACAAAGAGAAATATTTATTGATTGCTCAAACGAAAATATGTTTCGTAATTACTGCATACTTTAATCCGGACTGCACATCTGTAGACATCATAGACACTTTATCTTACGCTTTCAGTGTAATACCTCGTAAAGGAAAAGAAATCTTAAGTGGTGATTTCAACTGCTCAATTGACAAGGAAAATACACAAACAACAGGAGTACTGGCATTTATTGAAGAAGAGGGACTAAATCTAATAATTAAAAAGGATGCATAGGCCTACAGTTACATATGTCACAACGGTATGAGTACTCGGATTTAGTATTTACAAGAGGGTTCACAACATGTGGTCAGAAAAAATAATGGAAAACAGATGGGGCATTAATAAGGAAGCATATTCCGATATCAACAGAACTTATGATGATGATGATGATGATGATGATGATGATGATGATGATGATGATGCTTGTTGTTTTAAGAGGTCTAACATCGAAGGTCATCGGCCCCAACAGAACTTAAACAGGAACAGGAATTAACAAGGACGATAAATACATACAGCATTAGTCGTAAATTAGACAAGAGGGCTTTAGAAGAAATGTCTGAACTACAGGAAAAGTATATACAGTTACTCGTTGCAGAAAATAAATCAGACGAAGCAGATAGGACCATAGTAATGATTAAGGAAGTCAACTGTTCAGATTAGACCAAGAAGAGCAAAACGATGGTTTGACACAGATACAGAGTGCTACCAGAAAAGAAAGGACACTCTAGCCAGTTTAAGGAGGCTTAAAACATCAAAATGCGAGGAAACCTTGAAGGAATATCAACGCCAAAGGCAGGAATACTAAAGACTAATAAATAGGAAGCAAACGGTATTCATCCAAAAAGAAGCTATTAGACAAACTGAAGTTGCGGAACAGGATTATTTCCAAGCTTTACGGACAAAGCAGCCAAGATTCGCAATGTCTATTCCAATGGAAAGATGTGAACACCATTTTAGTAAAATTTTATCGCACAAGGAAACGGGACCAAATTTTACAGGAGAAACATATTTGAATGAAACATGTCCATACTTCACCAAGGATGAATTTGATAATGTCATGAGATCACTAAAGAGACGGGGAAGCACCAGGACTGGATGGACTCTGCAATGAACATCTACAAGAGACATACAGTAATGGCAGAAACATGGCTTCACCTGTTCAACAAATGTTTAGAGAGAGGAAATATACCAAAGGGGTGGCGCATTTTCACAATAAAAACATTGCAGCGGAAAACAACTCTGCGCTCGATTCGAACCATGGGGAACTTCCAAGCCTACCTAGTCTATACGATGATCTTGCCCAAATTCAAAAGTCATTTAAAGTAAAACAAAAATCTGTATGGAAATCCGCGATTTCTTCCTTGAATAGACAATCGCCGTTAAAAACTATTTGGAGAGCGATCGTACAATTCCCGCATCACTTTGTTCGTATACCGTTCCAAATAATTGTGGAGGTCAGGCCTAATCCCAGATTCCGTTACTCCTTATTATAGCTTTCATACCCTCATCTATCAAATACATTTCCCTCCTTACTAATACCCATTGATATGCACGAATTAAACAGAGCTGTACAAACTTCGCGGGGCTCGGACTTGGTCGAGGTGATATATCATATTTTTTTCCTAAAAACACTACCTTCCATGGCGAGAATGTACTCAATATCTTCAGCAACTGCCTTTCGTCTGCTTGGGTTCATCAACAATGGAATTAATTCAATCTTGTGGCATTTAATTTTTATTTTTAAAAGCTGGTTTAAGTCGCACCGGCACAGATAGCTCTTATGGCGACGATTGTGCCAATTTTAAAACCCGGTCAAAATCAATTGATCCCTGACATTAATAGGGGCATTTTCCTCGGTCAATTCCTCCGTAAAATTTTCCAAATATTAATATTAGAGAGACAAAAATAGTCGTTGGAATGTTAATTTTAATTCCCAGATTTTCAATTTTGTTCCTCCCTGGAAGATATTGAACACACGCCATTAATATATTGCTCACAGATATCGAAAATAATCCCTGATAGCCATCTTTTTCTTCGGTCTGTGTGGGGCGTATGATAACGTGGACGTACGTGTTTTGCTCAAAAAACTAGTTTTATCACGCCCCCCCCCCCCCCATTTTTATCGCCCTTCGTTTTAATACGTTTTCTGAGCGGGTACTAAAGTTGAAACATTCCCCGTAGTATATCAGGCACGTATGACATCTCGAGGTCTGTCAAAATATGACATACTAAATCCTATTCTATTTACGCTGTATTCTGTGCCCTTGGAGAAAGTTATAACACGCAGGTCCCGTTTTCTTCAGTTTGCTGATGACCTTGCAGATTATTAGAGTCATTCTTCTACAGAGGAAGTCTGCAATTCCTTAAACGATATGGATAGATGGCTGCGAGCACATCGTTTAGAAGCTGTCCACGACAAATGTAAAGCGGTATGCTTCTATTGGGCACACCGTGTTAATTATCCGCTCCTTTGTTTTCAGTTTTTTCGATTCCCATCCTTACTTCGGCCAAATATCTAGGTATCTATTAGGCGAAAGTTATGCCTAAAAACTTTATTGACGTCATTAATGAAGTGGAACTGGGGTTCCGACCCGTGTACCCTGTTACTGTTACATCGCAATATTATCCGATCTGTTGTGGACTATGGGGCTATGTTTTTTGAAACGGCGACTAAAAAGACGAAATTTAAACTAGATTCATTTCTGAAAAAATACATCAAAATCTGCCTAGGAGCCCTTCAATCTTCCCCAAATAATGCTATATTTGTGGAAGCAGGAGAACTCGCGCTCTGCTTACGAGGGGAGCTTCTAGTTTCGAAATTACTTTTAAAGACACTCTCGGTTACATCCCATCCTTCACTCCCGAAACTGCCCCTACTGATACGCCGGGCTGTGTGGATCAGGTGGTTTAGGCGTTGGCCTTCTGGACCCAACTCTGCATGTTCGATCCTGGCTCAGTCCGGTGGTATTTAAAGGTTCTCAGATACGCAAGCCTCGTGTCGGTAGAATTACTTGCACATAAAAGAGCTCCTCCGGGACAAAATTCCGGCAATCGACCTCTACGAAAATCGTCCAAAGGAGTTAGTGGGACGTAAAAACTAATGACATGATCTAACCTACTGTTACGTTACTATAAGAAACGCTGTACTCCGTTTCGACGATACCCTGCACTATTATGGGCATATAAATCACTTCCGACGTTCCGTAACTCTATTATACAGTCACCGTCTACCTCTAGTTATATCCACACGATCCGTACAAATTTCTATGTCCTTCCGATCATCCTTCCCCTATTGGATGAACACAACCCTTCACCCCATCTGTTGATTAGGTCGAAAATACACATTATATTTGCAATCAAAAAATGTTAACACCAGTCCAGAGAACAGTCAACCCAAAGAGTAAAGGAGTAAACATTGCCAACCTTAACATTTGCAAATATCTGGACATACTCCAAACCTAATTTACAATGTTCTCAAAATTGGAAATTATCAATACATTGAGAGTAACTTAAGAATGTATGCGAAGTAGATTCTTTCTCCCCTGCACCATGAAATCAAAGACTTAGGCTTTTAGGAGGAACCATATTCCTTCCTGCTATTGTTCATAATTTTTCAGGGGATTTAGACACATCCTCATCCTTGAACTGGTTTTTTGTTTGGCAAATCTCGGCGCTTGACTGCACCTCCAAGGGGGACACTCTGTAGAGGACGGTACAACAGTACCACTGTTAGTCTATAGTTAAATCAGGCCGACTCTTCCATCTCGCCCTCGAATGAGTTGCTCAATTCTAGCCAAAGGCCAATCCATCCTCTTTCGATTGTCCGATCCTATTGTTAGCACCTCACAAATTATAGGCTTCCTAGTTTCCCGCCGTTTTGTCCAAGTTAATCGTCCCAGATATTCTGAACGGAAATGCCTTCTTAGCTCTTCTCTCAGACTTTGCAGATACGAATTTTCCGAGTGATGCTTGCAGACTCAATGAAGTCCAGATCAGGCATTCCCGTCTCTCGTACATCTTGTAGTAGCATTGATTGTCAAGGGAATAGGATCTTTATTATCTTCCACCGTATAAGTCAATGGCCTTGCAATGATCACTGCTTCACAGTCAGTAAGTACAGTCTGAAGTTCATGAAAATACAATGCAGCCTTCCCCAGCGTCTTTCGTAAAATTTGCTCCCCCAGGCTCACTAATCGTTCCCAGAAGCCTCCCTACCATGAAGCCATAGGTGGATTGAACCTCCAAATGATTTCTCCTGTGTGTGGGGCGGAAGAATAACACCCACGGTATCCACTGCCTGTCGTAAGAGGCGACTAAAGGGGGCCCTAAGGGATCTCAACTTGGGAGCGTGGGTTAGCGTCCGCGGGGCCCTCAGCTGAGTCCTGGCCTTGCTTCCACTTACTTATGCCGGGCTCCTCACATTCATTTAGCCTATCCGGCCTTCCTTGGTCAACCCTTGCTCTTTTACAACTTCGAAGGTATTAGAGCACTCGAGGCCTAGGGAGTCTTCATTTTCACACCTTCATGGCCCTTGCCTTTCTTTGGCCGATACCTTCAATTTTCCAAGTGTCGGATCCCTTCCGTTGTTTATCTCTGATATAATATTCACCACCACCACCATCACCACCTTCAAATTATGCGTTCCCCGGTGCTCTATGAAACAATTTGATCCCAGACTAACTTTTCCAGAGCATGTTCCACGAAGATTTGTGCCATTATAACAGAGGATCACTTTAGGTCGACCACGCCGTACAATAAAAGGCCTCAGTGGTCTTATGAATCCTTCGGTTAACAGAGACGGAACTAGTTCCAGATAGACAGCCCGGTAGCAAGCACACGTGAATAGGGCGATCCATGTCTTTGACGAATCACGAAGACAGATCAGATGTAAGGCTTTTCAGGCGTTTGCTCTATTAACCAGCGTTTCGTCTTAGGTCTGACACTAGACTCATCAGAGGGGGATGTGTCAGACCCTACCCACTGACGCTGGGGTGTATGCAGGTGAACTTATCAGAAGATCACGAAGATACGAAGGTCCTGCAAAATCTAATCCGATGACTTCGAATACGGCTGCATCCTTAAATCGAAGATAACGCAAAGGAGGTGACTGTGTGTAAAAGATTTTTTGCGTGAAAACGCCGGTAAATAACGTATTTGTTGACGGTTCCTCCCACAAACTGGCGTCATTTAAGGATCCAGAATCTCTCGCGTTACAAACATAGGAGAATTGCTGGACCGGGATGATTACTTTTACGAAGCACTTCTACCGGATAACATTTGATCACCGTATGTTCAGAAGGCAGCAAGGCTGGTAGTCTGAAGGGGCCCCTGCAGACACGTTCGACTATCCGTGTCTTCAGTCTAATTATGCCCTTTTGATCTTGGAATGTTGGAACGTTCTTAAGTCTCTGATCGTCTGGGAATTCGAAGGACTCTGTCTGA
The DNA here is from genome assembly GCF_040414725.1 of Anabrus simplex. Taxonomy (NCBI): domain Eukaryota; kingdom Metazoa; phylum Arthropoda; class Insecta; order Orthoptera; family Tettigoniidae; genus Anabrus; species Anabrus simplex. The sequence continues at coordinate 698,977,987 of NC_090265.1, forward strand.
ATGAGCAGAACATTTTTTCTTCAGCTGCAGCTACCTCACTTTTCGATAACGGACGTCTTCTTTCAATTACATTACGTCGACAGTTGTTGAGAAATCTGAAGGTCCATCCCGACATCCGTATAATTTGTTCATATTTGGCTGAGCCGGGGTGATACAGCCACTTCGTGAGTGATTGCAGTAAGATTATATTTTTTTGCCACTTCATAGGTATGTAATATTCAGGACAGTTATCTTCTCTTTCAGCAAGCCACTTAGGCCCTTTCCACCATTTGGAATCGAGCAGTTGTGCGACAGTACATCCTCTTGAGGGTAGGTCTGGGGGGTTGAATCGCCTGGTATGTGTCTCCAGCTTCGTGCATCAGTGAGTTCCGTTTAACAATCCCAGTCTTGTCTTCATTGCCAAGAATCCAGGCTAGTACAGTGCTTGAGTCGGTCCAAAAATTAACAGGGAATTCTTTCCAACCTAGGCTTTCTAGAGCTGATTTTAGCAGACGAACACCAATGCGAGTTCTAATAATTCCATTTGAGGAATGGTAAGGCGCTTAAGCGGTGTTACTCTTGCTTTAGCTCCCATTAACCGAATATATACCTCTCCCCCTTAACCACTCCTGATAAACACGACAGCTGCATATGAGTTCTGACTTCCATCACAGAATACGTGCAGTGAGATATTCTCCTCGCTGCCGAGGTGGCGCATCATCCCTATTTCTCCCAAGTGAGGCTAGTTCTTCAACCACATCTGAAAATATCGTCGGGTATCTTTGTCAATAGGTTGGTCCCGTTCCAACTTTCGCGTCCATAACACTTGAATTAAAAGATCAGTCTAATCGTTACTGGAGCGGTTAGTCCAATCGGATCAAAAATGCGGTGAATTATTGAAAGAACAGTCCTTTTCGACAGATTACCCATTTCCGACGATTTCTCCCACCAATCCATATTGATCTTCATAGTGTCATCTCGATGACTCCACCTAATGCCAAGCAGTGTAGACTTCTGATGAGAGTTGTTTCCTTCCACTTCCCCCCTCGAAGGTCGAACCCGGCCCTTGCCATGATGGTCTTTGAAAGGTAAATGAATTCCTCTACTTCATATGTTCGGTCTAGGTCTTGTCACTAGATTATCAACATAAACATTATTTTTCAATCATGCCGCGATTTTAGCCTCCTTTGTATCAGTTGATTCCATACATGTTTCTAGGTGGTAACCAATAACTGCTCCAAGAGGAAACGGATTACTGGTAACACCGAATACCACTCTGGTGTGATGAAGGACTCGTAGGCCTTTCTAATTATTTTGATACAACAAAGACTTCAGGTAGTATACTTATCTGCAAAAATGCCTTTTTTTATAACAGCTGTGATACCTATCCTCCGTCGTCGAAACCTCAAGAGCAATTCTGGTATGATTTCAACGAGGTTCGGTCCTTCTTCAAGGCAGTCGTTCAGTGACGGGAAACCTCTCTCTTACGCCGATGCGTCGAACACGCGACGCACTTTCGTAGTTGAACTAATTTCCTTCAGTACCGGGAGGTGAGGAAGCTAGTGTCCTGTGGATAGATCCATTGCACCTTTGACAATACCTTATTTAACCCAGTTACGTAAAATGGGATTATATTCTTCGTAGAGTCCACGTTGTTACTTTAATTTTCGGGTCATCAGAATTAATCAGCCTTCTGCAATCTCTCGATTGGTTGGAAGGTCTGGTGCGTCTCTCTTCCATGGAAGACGTACCTCATACCTGCCATCTATAAAATTAACCGTATTTTTCAATATCTCAGGTCTGATATCCACTTCTCCTCCGTTGTTGCATTCTCTACTGGATCGGTTATGCACATGGTCTTCGTTTCCCACAGATCAGATACAGGTAGCTGAGTAATACTGAGTGCAGTGACTGCATTCGCAATATACTTGTGTGCTTGGCTAGGTCGTTTTATCCTATGGTGCATACTTCCTTCTTCTTCCCGGTTACCATCCATCCTAAACAGATTTCAATGGCTACCAGTCCAGAAGGTAGCGTTTTTATTTTACCTGTCCACAACGTTCCCGCAATGTCAGAACCTTTCAAGATGTCAATTGGAGCCTTAGAATTTCTGCACATCGGAATGTGTTCTTTCAGTAATTCTTCCCTCACTTCCTGCCTGACTTCAACTGGTGGAATCACAGCTGTAACAGTTCTCTGATCTAACGCAATGAAATTGAATGCAAAGTCATTACATCAGCTGAGTAAATGCACTTTATAGCATCTGTGCTTAACTACTCCTGTTGGCTTACCACCAAAAAGAGAGTGGATAATGTTTTCTTCCCCAATGAGAACGTAGTTCATTTCTTTGGCCAAACTACTAGAAATATACTAACTTCAGGATCAACTGTCTATCAGTATCCTGGCCTTCCTGATTTTGTCACAATTCTTTACACAAATTGACAAATTGCTATTAACAAATGCAGTATCGAACAAGAAAACCTCTTCTCGTTTGCTCTCAGGATGCCTCCCCTCAACATATTCTTTCTCTTCTGCCTAGTACATATCAACAGATGGACGTAATAATGGTACATGTCGTACACAACAAGCAACACATCGTGCTCGACATTGGTGCGCAGAATGCCCTGCTTTGGTACAAGAAAAACAGCGCTTTGAACAGAACACCTTATCTGTCTTCAAGTGATATTTTTTCTGCATAGAGCTCTGAAGGAACTTAGAGATGATTCTGAATTGACAGTTCTCTCAGCTGAAAAGGGTAATGCGACGGTGGATATGGACACTGACGAGTATAAGAATAAGATCTCGGCTATATTGTCAGAGACTGTTTACAGACTGAGCTCACGTGACCTCACTACTCGTGTGTCCAACGCCACCGTGAAACTCTTAAGGCAATCTTCAATTCCAAAAGAGGAGGCTAAACATCTGTACCCGGGGGACGCAGAGCCACCTAGAATATATGGACTTCCTAAGATCAAAAAAGAAGATGTTCCCCTCAGACCTACTGTTATTGCGATAGGTTCTCGTACTTATGCTCTGCCTAAATAACTAAATTACTTCAACCACACACAGGACGTACTGAATCATACGTTAAGGGACTCTCGGGATTTCGACAACAAGTTGTCAAACTTAACCCTCCAACTAATACACATTTGTTGAGTTTCGATATGGAGTCCTTGTTCACTAAAGTTCCGACTGACTCGGTCATGTCTCTCATTGAACATCTGTTTCCTGAGGACATCACTACGCTATTTTGCCACTGCATGACTTCCAGCAATTTCTTGTGGGGTGGAATTTTTACGAACAGACGGACGGAGTGGCTATGGGAAGTCGACTTTCGCCCGTAGTGACTAATCTCTTTATGGAACATTTTGAGAAGGAGGTTATTGCTTCAGCGCCCATCGAACCTAAGATTTGGTGGAGGTATGTTGATGATCCATTTGTGGTCTGGACAGAAGGTCCTGAGAAACTTCATCTATTTTCAAACCTCCTAAATCAGCAACATCCTTCAATTACATTCACTATGGAGATGGAGTAGGAAGGATGCCTTCCTTTCTTGGATGTTGTAGTAAGAAAGAAACCGGATGGCTCGTTAGGACACACCGTGTACCGTATGCCAACCCACACAAATTGCAACCTTCATGCAGATTCTCACCACCATCCAGCACAAAAACAAGACATTCTCACGACACTCACCAAGAGGGCGAGACGAATTTGTGAGCCATCAAATATCCAGGTGGAAATGAACGCACTCGAAGTCGCGTTGAAGGGTAATGGTTACAGCGATTTATAGATTCATAGAGCCCTGCATCCCAGAGAAACGACCAAGCAAAGCTCACAGGTGGAAGAAGTGGAGGGAACTTCCTACCTGCCTTTCATCCACAGCACCACAGATCGAATTGCCAAGGTCCTCCGCAAACACAATAGAAAAACCGAGTTTGCCACCGTCACAAAAATTGCTCACAGTCTGGTTAAAACCAAGGACAAATTGTCCCCACTTTTACATCCTGTGGTATATGAAATTCCCTGTACTTGCGGCAATGTGTACATTGGCCAAACACGCCGGTCCATTGATACACGTATCAAGGAACATGAACGAAATATTCGTCTCAACCAGCCAGACAAATCAGCAATAGCTGAGGACGCTCTAATGTCGGGTCACGACGTCGTGTTCGAAGATGCTCGAGCTCTTACCAACACAGGATTATACGAGAAGCTGTGGAAATACGTTGAAATGCTAACTGTTTCAACAAGGACACTGGCAATCAATTAAGTAATACGTGTATGCCAGCCATTAGGGATTTACGTAGGTAGTTCGCCTCCCCTGTCCTTTCACTATTGCTATTTTGTTTCGGTGTTTTCCGAATTCGTACGTTCCTCACCGCCGGATGATTCATTCCAGTCTTGTATCTATGTCATGCTTTCATATGTGTGTGACTCCATCTCTCCCTCTCATACTGATTCTGATGGTTCCGTCAGCTTCCGCTTCGAACGCTAGCACTGTACAAGATCAGTCTAGGGAGGTCAAGTCACGAATATTACATATGGAAGCGCCATATTGAGTATTTAGGTCAGCGCAAACAAAGGCAACTGTATTTGAACTTAAGAGGATTTTTCATGTAGAATTTAAATGAACATCTATTATTAATGTATATACAAATGTATAAATCGTATACGACATGAATATGTTCACAGCTATTTGAATAGGAAGATAATTAATAGAACCAAAGTTTCATTTTTTGAGAAACAAGAATCAGCAGAAGTGCTCATGTATACTCTTTTACTTTTAAATAGCTTGATCTTACTGTGTTCTTATTGATATCATCAGTCAAAATACGAACGTTATTGACAGAAACATAAGAAATTTGTACGATAACTCTGTTATATTCTGAATTCATTCAATATTGAACTTAAAGTACTTAAAACAGTTATAGTAAATTACCTTCGGCATTTCCTTTATTAAGAAAGTAATTACCGGCACTGCGTTTGTGAAAGGTTACTTCAGCATGTTGACAAAGATTGAATGCCTCTTTTGTGAGTGCATTAAATCATGTTTACTAACTGTTGTTATCCATATATGTGGTAAATTCGTTAGGTTCTGAGGCAAAACTACTCTTCACATATACAACAAGAGTGATGTTCTTAGCTACTCTAACTAGTTTATGGCGGTGGTTTGTTTAAAAATCCGCTATTAACAGAGCTTGATAGCTGCAGTTGCTTAAGTGCGCCCAGTATCCAATATTCGGAAGATAGTGGGTTCGAACCCCACTCTCGGCATCCCTGAAGATTGTTTTCCGTTGTTTCACATTTTCACACCAGGCTGTACATTAATTAAGGCCACGTCGGATTCCTTCCCATTCCTAGGCCTTTCCTGTCCCATCGTCGCCATAAGACCGATGTGTGTCGGTGCGACGTAAAGCAAATAGCAAAAAAAAGAAAAAATCCTCTATTAACACTAGAGGAAAACATGAAGGGATTCGGGACTTCGAAAAATAAAGGCATCTGCCAAAGAAATACAACGGCCACGAAGTTCGTGGAAATAAAAGATTCCTAGGCATCTACTGCTCTAATGCCGTCTGGGTCGGAAGAGAAAAAGAATTGACCAAGGGAAGTCGAATAGGATAGAAAAAGTGAGGAGCCAAGCAAGTAATTAGAAGCAATGCCAGCTCTCATCTGAGAGCCTCGTAGTCGCTACCAACGTTCCCAAGTTAAAGAGTCCCTGGGCCCCCTTTTAGTCAAATCGTACGACAGGCAGAGGATACCGTGGATGTATTCTACCGTCCCCACAAAATGTGGGCTTATAGCGACGATGGGATACTGGTAGGGCTACATTCTACAGTTGGTTTTGGCCAAGAAAATAATTCAAAGTATTATTCATCATCATCATCATCATCATCATAAGGAGAAGAAGAAGAAGAAGAAGAAGAAGAAGCGGCTGTCGGGTTTGGGTCACGTATCTATCAACTTGCACTCAGGAGATAGTGGGTTCGAACCCCACTCTTGGCAGCCCTGAATGTGGTTTTTCGTGGTTTACCCATTGTTCACACCAGACAAATACTGACACTGTTCCTAAATTAAGGACACGATTGCTTCCTTCCCACTCCTAGGCCTTCCAAATCCCCTTATCGCCATAATCCTAGCTGTGTCGGTGCGACGTAAAACAGATTGTAAATAAGAGAAAAGAGAAGAAGAATACTTAGGCATTATGTGAATATTGGGCTACAATTACCATTCGAATCACATGTCTCACTTTTATAGGAGTGGTATAACACTTACGGTAGATAACTGCAAACCGCTTTGTAGAGGTTTCATAATTTTTATCCCCTGAGGGTGGGGGTGGTTTACAAACACCCACGTTATCCCCTGCCTATCGTAAGAGGCGACTAAGAGAGGCCCGGCTAACTTCTGCCCCCCCCCCCCTAGTCTACTTGTGCAGGCTCCCTACTCCCGGCTCTGCCACGAAATTTGAAGAGTGGTACGAAGGCTTGAACGGAGTCCAGACAGCCTTGAGAGGTCGACTGATCAGAGAAGGGTTCGATTCCCACCTCAGCCATCCTGGAAGTGGTTTTCCGTGGTTTCACACTTCTCCTCCAGGCAAATCGTACCTAACTTAAGGGCACCGCCGCTTCCTTCCCTCTTCCTTGTCTATCCCTTCCGACCTTCCCATCCCCACGAAGGCCCCTGTTCAGCATAGCAGGCGAGGTCGTCTGGGCGACGTACTGGTCCTCCTCCCCCGTTCTATCTCCGACCAAATGTCTAACGCTCCAGGACACTGCTCTTGATACAGTAGAGGTGGGATCCCGCGCTGAGTCTGCAGGAAAAACCAACCATGGAGGGTAAAAGGATTAAGAAGAAGAAAGAAGAAGGGATTATTTCATTGTAATAATTTCGAACACAACGGAATTTTAAGCGGGTTGCCATTTATCACGCCGGTAATTTTGTACCGTATCCTCTTAGGTCACCATTGCTTATCATTGGAAAGCGAAACACTCTAATCCCGTAGTTTGACTTATTCTGAAAATTTGGTGTAGCGCAAATATATATCACATTATCACCGGGCTCGCCCACATCATCAGATGCTTAAGACTCAATATGGCCGCCGCCGCAAAGGATCGTGGTAGCATGACAAGACCTTCCTACACTGACCTTGGCACTGTATCGCCTCCGGTGCGCCATCTGGTGACGAATGAACGTACCACTTCCACTTCTATTATAACGTCTAAATTTAAACAACATTCCTTGGGAAGCCTATCTCGTGACCAGTCGAGTTATTCTTCTGATGACGCAGAGCAAAGTTCTCAGCGAAACGTAAACAAATTCACCTTTTTCTTGACACGACATAAGCCCAGAAGCCTTAACCTTTCCATAATCTATATGTTTGCAGTGCTTAAAGGAGATATTAATGCAATATCAGTCAGTAACATGCCAGTATAGAGCTATGGCAACAGCTCTATCTTAATGGCACAGAGGCTAGAGACACAACAAGCAGCGATATGTGCACTGCTACCCGAACTGACGGTGACGGCTTAACCTTGGCAATCCGGCAACACAGAGCAAACATATCTGCTTGGTTACTAGTCTTCGCTGTTTCAGACAGATAGGATTTCAATTTTTAAATAATAATGCATGAGTATTAAAATAATAAATTCACCGTAAATTATATAAGCAACGATTTTACTGTTGCTGCCGGAACAACGGTAACGTACGTGCCACGCCCCTGAGCAGTTGTCATAAATATTGAAATATGTGTGTCTCTGGTACAGCACAAGTATGTAATATATCCTGTGAAATGTATTTGAAGCAACTCTTAAGTCCTTCTAATACCGTCAATGGTATATGTCACTCATTAAATTTACTGCAAATAGAAACGGACAAGTAGTTGTGGTACTTACATACGTATATACTTCGCTCTGTTTTTCTCTGAAACAAGGAAGAAGATGCATTTTTTAGTGACAATTTATGACACATTACAGTAGACATTAAGACATGCTCTCAGTGGCGGTCATTATTGACTCTAATTGGTGGAGAATAAGCAAGGGTTCACATCCTTCGGGTAACGGAAGTATCGGGATGGGGACAGGAGGGCATTTATGGGCGTGAAAACATAAAATATCCGAGGTCTTGAAAACCTAATAACATCAGGGTTGGAGGAGAACAAGAGTTGACTAAGGGAGGTCAGTGAGGTAGCCCAAGCTCTCATTTGTTATCAAATTTAGTTACCACTTAGGAAAAATTACAATAGATTGGTAAAGCAATACCATATAAAAAGCCTACTTTTCTTGTGTTAATAAAGATATATATATTTGGAACAGCTTTATCCAGTCTGCCTGGCATCTCTACTAGACCAATTAGCTTTGATCGTTTTAAATCTCTCAACAGGCATTGATAGTTATAAGTTCTGTGAACTTTGAGTGATCCTAGAATCAAATCATTAAACCAGAACCACTCAGGGAGCATGCGCCAGTGCATTCGACTTCATTAGGTTGACCTGAGTGCAATCCCCTACTCCTGTTTCCCTACACCTGTCTCACCCGTTCGGCCTGTCTCCGCCTTCTTCACCCTCCCCACTGATTCTCCCCTCACTGCGAAATGTTTATGTGCGGTGAGCGGACACACACTGTTGTATGGGACAATGTTACCGGTGTTAAAATACTCTTCTTTCAATTTGCATTGAGCAGACAATTTATCTCCTCTAGTTCTTCCTTCGCGTTTTTCTTTGCAATTATACCACAGGTGTCTGGCTGACAACAATTCTGAGAGCGTACTTTAAATTACAATCAGAAATACAGTAGAGTCTCGATTATCCGACCTAAACGGGACCTGGAGTATGTCGGATCAGCGAAAATGTCGGATAATACAGAATTACTTTGAAAATTAACTAAAACAAACAGGAAGGCCGTACTGTATTACTAAAACAATAACATGTTTTACAGCACTCTATTTATTAAATTATCAGTTCAATTGTACAGTACATGCAGTATTGAACGAAAACATTCCAAGTATCTTACGAAAAGAAACTTGCCAACAATCAAGGATGAAAGGAGTTTCCGCCGATATTTCCTCTTCAGTGTTTCCAGCACACCTTGATCCACTGGCTGGCATAATGACGTCACGTTACGAGGGAGGAACATGAATTTGATGTCATCACTTCTAAGTTGCTGTTCATTTGGGTGTGATGGAGCGTTGTCTAGTTGAAGAAGAGGTTTTCTAGGGAGAGTGTTTGAAGCTAGAAATTTTTCTACACCTGGAACAAACTGTGTAACAAAACAGTCTTTAAAGATGTCAGCAGACATCCAGGCAGCCTTTTGATTCGTGTAATGGACTGGAAGGGCATTAGCAGAAATATTTTTAAGTGCCCTAGGCTTCTTTGCTTTACCAATCATAAGCAATTTTCCTTTTAAGTACCCAGTAACATTACTACAGGCAAGAACAGTAAATCTTTCCTTACTACGCTTGTAGCCAAGTGCAAACGTCTCAGCTTGGGCTGCGAGAGTTTTTGATGGCAGCATCTTGAAATTGAGCCCAGTCTCATCACAATTAAAAATCTGATAACCGGTTAATCCCTCAGCAAGTAGTATTACTTGACATTCCTTTTTAAATTTCACTACCTCATCGGATTTAGCTGACAGTTTTTCTCCACAGATATTAAGCTGCCTAATGCCGTACCGTTATTTCCACCGATGAAACCACTCAGCACTGGCAGTAAATTTAGGGTCCCCTTCATTAAACTCCTTCTGGAAACACATCGCCTTTTCTTGCAGAATGGGGCCAGATATTGGCAGGTCCTTTAGTCTCCACCAAAAGTTCAAAATTAAGTCTACCATTGTCGGATAACACGGAATGTCGGATAAGCGAAGGTCGGTTGAGCGAGACTCTACTTTACTCGCATACATTCTATTTTTCGTACAAGTCAAAACAGAAAAATATTACCTTTCACATATGCATGTGGAACGAAACATTGAAATAAACTTAGCTGCTTCTCGATGCCGCTTAGGAAAATCTTCCTTCGACAAATTCTCGTAGAATTGTGAAATAGATCTTCTTGATGATCACGTGTTATATTATGCTCTTACATACTAATTTACCAAATTCACATGATTTTCACTACTTTATATAACAATTTCCTAAACTTAAATCGGGAGACCGTCATTTACAAACATTTCCTAATCTAAAATCGGGGATCGTACGTTTGTACGGCTCCAGTATGAACAAGCTATCACGTCTCTCATAATCAACGACAGCGCGACTCCATATGGGGACGCGTGAACCTATACAATTCGTAATGGCCAATACGACCCCATACGGCGTCACAATATTTGACCTAATATACATCATATGTTAAATTAATATATCATAAATATAACCTAATTTCAGCGATCACTTGCTCGGTTAAACCTGTGAGTGTTTTGGCACCAGGGAGTAACTCAGTGTTATTAGCCCATGGCACTAGACGAAAATCCCATGAATTTCGGTCTGGCACCCAACGTGTTAATGATATGCATCATCTAGATAGCGAGTGGGAAACCTGACTGTTCTTCCACTACATCATTATGCCACCATATTCTTCTTGGTGGGCTTGTTCTGAGAATCCACCTTTGGTCCATCAGTTGGAAGTGGGGGGGGGGGGGAGTGCAGAGTCTTTGCTAGACAGCTGATCGTTCTTCATGAGGTACTGTAGAATTATCACCACCTGCTGCTATCAAGTAGGCTGGCTTCAGGCGATCGATGGAGACTTTCACAGTTTTATTATTTGTGGTAACCGTTAAATACTTTTCAGTTTTGGCAGTTACCTGGAAAGGACCTCCATGTGGTGGTTGCAAAGGATCTTTGACTCTATCAGTTCTCAGAAATACATGAGTACCTTTACTGAAGTCTTTATGGATGAACACAATTTGGAAAGTTTTGTGCTTAACTTCCACAGATCTGAGTTGCTGCATGTGCTGCTGAAGTTTGGAGACAAGAGTTTCTGGTTCGATCTGAGATTGAGGGGTATCGCAGAATTCAGCAGGAAGCCTAATGTGCGTGCTATACACCATCTGCGCAACTGAACTGTTTGAAACCTCCCAGTGTGTTGCGCATAGACCTAGCAATACAGTAGGTAGGGTGTCTGCTCACTTTATTGAGTTGGGAGCTTTGATACAGCTTTTATTGTTCGATGCAGACATTCAACTTTACCATTGTTCTGCGGTTGATAAGGTATCATACGGTGAAGCATCACTCCACACAATTCAGAAAGGTTCTTAAAGAGCTGACTTTCAAACTGTTACCTTTGATCAGTAACTAGATTTGCTGGGATTCCAAACCACGTCACCCACTGATCATAAAATGATTTTGCTACAGCCTCTGCCTTTTTATTTTGCATTGGTATTGCTTCCGTCCAGTTGGTGAAACAATCTATACATGTGAGGGAGTAGAGATAGCCATCATAAAGTCAAAACATTCATAGAAAGTGGCTGTTAAAGTAGTTCACTACTGCAGGGCAGGATGTAAGAGTCAGTATTTGCCTGCTAGTAAGTTACACCAGATTTATTTATTTATTTCGTATGGCAAAACAAGCATACATTATAAATATATATAAATACATATTTCTTAAATAAGTATGTAATTTACAGCTCAGCATTCAAAACGTAATGTCCAGATTTTTCAGCCAGTCCACTGCTTCTGTAGAGGCACTATGTAAGTCTTGAACAGATCCATTGAATCTTCTTTTTGGGCAGTCCATAACAACGTGCTGGATGGTCTGAGGCACATTATCACAGTCGCAGAATGGATCTTCAGAATTTCCCCACTTGTGAAGCTAGAATTTACACCTTCCCTGGTTTGTCCTGATTCTGTTTAGAGATGACCATTCACTTCTCGGTAAGATGAAACCAGGAGGAGCTCTGCAAGGATGGTGGATTAAACCCAGGTGGTCAGGATTTGTGGAGGTCCATTCTTCACGCCAGATCTCATCAGCATCAAAATGTGTTTCCAGGAGCTTCTCACCTGACTTCCATGATGGGTTTCTGGACATTAATCTCTTTGGTTTCTGAGGATTGCAGTCCTGATGTAAGGGCAGTTGAGGATTACTGCGAAATTTCTGCCATTCTCTTATAAGAGCCAGTTCTCTTCGTATGTGAGGGGGATGGATGTTGGATGAAACAGGTAACAATTTTAGGGGTGTCGATTTTATCGTGCCTGATATTCTTCTCATGACGTCATTCAGTTGCGTGTCAACGTTTGAAGTATATGCACTGTTAAGCCACACAGGGCAGCAGTATTCTGCAACTGGACAGATCAAGGCAAGAGCTGATGTCCGTAGAACTGTCGCGTTTGCTCCCCATCCTGTTCCGCTGAGCTTGGGTAATATGTTGTTCCTTGCTTTTATCTTGGCTGCAGTGTTAGAGAGGTGTTGCTTTTATGAAAGTGTCCGATCTGTTGTGACGCCCAGATACTTCGAATATGGGTTATACTTAAGTTTTTGGCCTTTGAATTCAACTTGATGTACATAGTTGGCTTCCTGGTTGTATAGGTGGAAGCAGCTTACTTCAGTTTTGTTCAAGTTGGGTTTGAGTCGCCATGTACTGAAATATTTGTTCAGGTTATGGAGATCCTTTGTGAGTGTAGTTTCTGCTGTTTTGAAATCACTCCATTCGGCAGAGTTATGTCATCTGCATATATGAATTTCCTGGAAGTAGTTTCTGGAAGATCTGCAGTATAGATGCTGAACAGTTACACCAGACGTGTGATAAGGAATGTGCCTCTGAATTCCGTGTGAAACTTCAAAACTTCAGGAAACTTTTCAACGTATCCTTTAACTTAGCATTTGGTACGACTGGTTCGTAGGTGTGTTCAACTTCCCTGAGCCTAAAAGCAATTCTCAAACGAACCCAAGATCCCACAGAACAGGACAAACCGCACACAGAAGTTCATCTTATTCGAGCCAAAGATTACTACAGCCTCATGAACTTTACCTAATGTTGCCTGTTACTACTGTAACTGTACTCTTGTCAATCACATCCTACCCGGGGGAAGACTTGGACCAAATAATGTGTTCTGATACACATGGACAGAAGACCAAAGTGTGAAAAGATCTAATGAGATATCTCTGTACCATTGCATACAAAATTTGTGCTTGGAAAACATGAAAGTAATCAAATTTTCTACAGGTGGCTGTGCAGGGCAGAACAGAAACCGGACCATGATCGGGATGATTTTGAAATTGTCTCACACCAGCGTTCCAGCTTCTCTTTCTCATTTTCGGTTCCGAGTTGAGATATTTCCACTAGTGGCAGCCTACAATACCGTGCAAGTTTGTGTTTCTTTGAGTAACACCATAAGTCAATTACTTTTATTGTTTCTCTGGTATATACAGGAGACTCCTTCACAGCATATTCCTCCATGACTAGAACTCCTATATTTGGAGCTTTCTTATGTGTACTGTGGGTATATTATAGCTTACTCGTACAGTATTTTAGAATATTTTACATGCTGCCTTGTGCAGTTTATGAGGCAAATGTTAAAATATTAAAATCCTTGTGGGAACTTAATTTATTATATAAAGGCCAAAGACAGGCGCATGCTTCCCCTAGTGCACCGTCACTGCATTGTCCTACATAGGAGGGTTGGAAGGGTGTAGCAAACCAACTGATGAGCCCACTGCTACACTGGAGCTTAACGCTGGTGATTTCGCGATTGAAAAGGCCTAAAGAACTGATATGTTTTCAACAATTGCAATCGATGAAATTAAATTGTGGTTTCCTTCTGGGAACTTGATATTTGATTTATGTTGTTTCTCAAATAACCAATTCATTTGTTCGAAACATATGTGTCAAGAACGTTTTCATGGGAAGACGTCGAAACATTTACTCTGTATAAGAGACAATGGAGGAATCTTCCTGCCCAATATTCTATCTAGCTGGTGCAAGTACAACTGGGCAACCATCCTCTATTCTAATCAGAGGGAGAAAAGGGAAGGGATCCAACCCTTCGTAAAATTAATGCATTTGTCAAAGAACGACAAGGGCCACGAAGGGCGGGTAAATTATATTCCTAGCACTCGCAACCTAATATGCGTCGGGGCCGTAACACCACAAGAGATGGCGAAGTGTGGTCGGATAGAATAGATTGGAAGCAATTCCGGGACTCATCTAAGGGACCCATGGTCTCCAACCCACGCTCCCATGTTGCGAGTCCCTGGCACACCTTCTAGTCGCCTCTTACGACAGGCAGAGAATAACGTGTTTGTTAGTCTACCGCCCCCACCCACAGGGCAGATGTTTCCTGGCATGAGAAGATCTGTGTTTATTTAATGAGAAATTCATAACTATTAAGGTACATTAAAAGCTTGTAACAAAAAACAAGGACACTTCACTGTCCTAGCTGCCTCGACACCCATTCTCATGAGTAAAGCTACTCTGAGCATTAGTCCCCCTCTGGATGGGGGCGGTAGAATAACACCCACGGTATTCCCTGCCTGTCGTAAGAGGCGACTAAAAGGGGCCTCACGGGCTCTGGACTTTGGAGCGTGGGTTGGCGACCACGGGGCCCTCATCTGAGTCCTGCCATTGCTTCCACTTACTTGTGTCAGGCTCCTCACTTTCATCTATCCTATCCGACCTCTCTTGGTTAACTCTTGTTCTTTTCCGACCCCGACGCTATTAGGTTTGCGAGGGCTAGGGAGTCTTTCATTTTCACGCCCTTCGTGGCCCTTGTCTTCCTTTGGTCGATATCTTCATCTTTCGAAGTGTCGGACCCCTTCCATATTTTTCCTCTGATTAGTGTTATATAGAGGATGGTTGCCTAGTTGTACTTCCTCTTAAAACAATAATCACCACCACCACCTCTGAGCATTAGGGATATCATCTCACTGTTAACACGTGAACGTGAAACCTCTAACAGCTACCGTGGTTCCGTATCTTATGGTACAGTTCTATATTCATTCAATGTTATGAAGTATTATACTTTAATTTGTGTAGCCCTTACCTTTACCTTCTTCGCACTCCAATCACTCGTATCTACGGTAACGTTTTTTGCTGATATTGTTACTTTCGATAATTAAAATGCCCGGTTGTTGAAGCTCCTACAGCCGGCTGTAGGAAATTCATAGGACCCGCAGACTGCACCAAACTGCTGCAGTTACGCCCACAATGAGGAGAGCAATGTGCTCTAAATCTAACGGAGTGCGCTTACAGTTGATACAATCTATTTTATTTTGTAAAGGTAACGACTTATTTCTAATGATCATTACGTGGCTCAGTTTTCTAATGGACACTTTCTGGATGGAATGATGTGGTTGATAGTCGGTACAGACAGACGACAGGTTTCCCGGTAGATGTTTGTTGGAAATACGTTTAGGTCAAGTCAGTAATTAACACGTTAGTAGGAACTTTTAACAGAGGGGGAGGCTGTGAACAGCATGTATAAGGTGGGTGAGCATTAGCTGCGCCGTATCCCGTGATCGCCAGTTGGTCCTTTTTCTTTCTTGAGTGAAATTCGAGGCTCGTGTGGTTTTTCTCGAGTTCACTTTAAGTATTAGTATTACTTGTTGTATTTGTGTTATATACGGGAGGCAGAGAGAAAACCTGTGAACTACAAGCTCATTTACTTCCGAGTCACTCGTGCCTACCATGAAAGCAGTGCGGTGACATCTGTCTACTACTACTGCGGTGAACGAGATGTTCGGAGAAGATGAGGTGGTTGGCGGCCATGACCTATACTAGGAACTGTCCCGGCATTCGCTTTAGTGCGAGAGAATGGAAAACCACGGAAAACCAGTTGAAATTATCTATCCATTCAAATTCGTATCTCAAAATAACCTTTCTATTTACATTAAAGTAACCATTAAATCTAGCGTGGTCTTTATAACCTATAGTGGGTCTCAGCATGACTGAGTGATCTCGCATGATTCAATTAAAGCATTAGGGAAAATTCATTCTTGAAGATACTGTACGGAACCAACTTATCTACATTCTTTTATACAGTAGCAATGATCCTTCATGTTAGCCTAAGTATGCCATATCAATTTTAGAAGAGTGCAACTTTACAGAAGAATTCCTAAATTAGTATTTCCAAGTGTAATGCATATTCGTTCTTATAATGATATCTTTAGATGACCACGTCCTAACAACCTATTCTACGAAGGTTAAGATACGCCACAATTATTGTTATACATGGGTTCTTGACAAAATATGCAATGTTATTCCATCTCGCGCCTAATTGATCCTAGTCGGAGCCAATCACTCCCTTTCTTACTTTAAAAATTCCATTTCTTCTTTCATTTCATCGTGGAATACAATTCATCCAACTCATCTTTCATTTCTACTATGTGTATCCTCTTAATTTATACATTTCAACTCGCATCTCCTCCTACTATTCCAAACCTTTCACATAATCTCTTCTTTCTGGCGCACAAATGAACCCATTCTCTTGTCTTCTCATCATTGGATCTATATCTTGTCGAATTAGAATAACATTCCCCATATCTACTGACATTTCCATATTTCGTAATACTCTTGTTTATTATAGCAACGTACCACCTACTCATATTATTTAAATGTCATCTACATTCATATTAACCTATCACTTGGAATCTATACAATATCATCAAGTACGGTACTATTATTTAACCTTCTCTCAATAAAGTTTGGTGAAATTCGAAAATGAATTATGATTTTAGTCAGTAAGCATTATTTCTCTTTCTATCCACTTGACCTCTGTTTAGCCTAGCTGCTTCCACGCTTTGCTAGGATCTTCTTTTGGGAAAATTAGTACTGATTTATTTAATTTGTTTCCCTGATCGTGCAACTACTGTTGTGAAATACCTAGCTTGTAAGTTCACTCTGCTACCAAAATACTGACGCGAACAAAATGACAAGAAAGCTCCAGGTTGGGATGGTATATCAGATAACCAGTGGCGTATCCTGGAATCTCCACTGAGGCATGCAACTAGTAACCATGAAGTTAACACAATGTATTAAGTAAATTTCAATTCTACTCACCCTAATTACATGTAAGTGAACTCGAGCCAAACAGTTTTACTGTAAGTTCCTCGATTGAACGTGCGTACACAATTCTTGTTTTCTATTTTTAAATTTACGAGAGTCCGCCTCTGTGGTGTAGTGGTTAGTGTGATTAGCTGCCACCCCCGGAGGTCCGGGTTCGATTCCCGGCTCTGCCACGAAATTTGAAAAATGGTACGAGGGCTGGAACGGGGTTCACTCAGCCTCGGGAGGTCAACTGAGTAGAGGTGGGTTCGATTCCCACCTCAGCCATTCTGGAAGTGGTTTTCCGTGGTTTCCCACTTCTCCAGGAAAATGCTGGGATGGTACCTAACTTCAGGCCACGGCCGCTTCCTTCCCTCTTCCTTGTCTATCCCTTCCAATATTCCCATCCCCCGCAAGGCCCCTGTTCAGCATAGCAGGTGAGGCCGCCTGGGCGAGGTACTGGTCATCCTCCCCAGTTTTGTCCTCGACGCAGTGTCTGAAGCTCCAGGACACTGCCCTTGAGTCGATACAGGTGGGAGTGGTGGTGGTGATCATTGTTTTAAGAGGAAGTACAACTAGGCAACCATCCTCTATTTAACGCTAATCAGAGGGGAAAAGAGAAGGGATCAGACACTTCGAAAAATGAAGATATCGGCCAAAGAAAGACAAGGGCCACGAAGAGCATGAAATTGAAAGACTCCCTAGCCCTCGCAAACCTAATAGCGTCGGGGTCGGAAAAGAACAAGAGTTGACCGACGGAGGTCGGATAGGATAGATGAAAGTGAGGAGCCTGGCACAAGTAAGTGGAAGCAATGCCAGGACTCAGCTGAGCGCCCGTGGTCGCCAACCCACGCTCCAAATTTCATAACCCCTCGGGCCCCTCTTAGTCGCCTCTTACGACAGGCAGGAGATACCGTGGGTGTTATTCTACCACCCCCACCCACAGGGGGAATTAAACTAATACCCAAAGATTTCTCCACCATACCCATTGTTAAATCCTTCAGACTTATCTGCCTATTACCAGTACTTGGAAAGACTTCGGGGAAGTTACTCATTGATCGAGTGATGTACCATTTACATAGTCACAACCTCCTAAGCCAAAAGCAATATATATTCACGCCTCAGAGGTCAACTGAGGATGCACTCCTTGATGCAGATAGATGGATCCAACAAATCATTTTTTATTGAAAATCTCTCTGGATATAATAGGCACTTTCAATTATGCCTGGTGGCCAAATTTTTTTAATCTCAGTTATAGACAAAACAATGACCAAGCAATGTATATAAGATAATACATGCGTGCCTTCAAAATCTAAGGTTACACTTAAAATTGGAACTGCAGCCAGTACCAAACATGTAGGCAAGCGGTATCCACAGGGATCCAGTTGAAGCCCTGGATTCTGAACATTTGTATGATGACCTCCTGCGGCAGCCTCTCTTGACAGGGTGTGATGTAATTCCTACGCTGATGATGCCCTTCTTCTAATCGAAGCTGACAATGTACAGGAACTCAATGCATGTGGAAATGCAACCATTGATATTTTCCACAATTGGGGGGAGAAAAACAAACTTCAGTTTAATCCAACAAAGACCAAAGTTATAGTAATCACTAGAAGAAAGAAAGTGAAAAAACAAAACAAAATTAATGACGAATGGTCACAGAATAACCTTGCAAGATCATTTCCTGTATTTAGGGGTTATTCTAGATAAACACCTCACTTTTAGGGCTCATTTTCATAGGCTGAAAAACAAAGCCAGCAAAGTCATACAAGGTATAACGGTTGCCTGCAGGCCTTCATGGGGACTCAATTCTAACGTACTGCGAGTAATCTACAATACAGCTTTTATATCATTGATTTTATACTGTGCCTCTTTGTACTGGTAAAGAAATGGGCTCAACACATTTTAATGTAACTTCAGAGAGGATTTGCTCTTCGAATTTCCTGCGCTTACCGCACAACGTCCATTGATGTTGTCTTATTATTACATTAATATTGTGACGTGAAAATGGGAACTAATATTTACTGGACATAACTGAATTATAACATCAAAGCATCTAAGAGTATTTATTTATTCATCTGTCATGTCGACTTGTGTATCCAGCCGTTATCTATATTATCGGCCATTGTTGGAACTGTTACCTAACTGTGGAGGTTACCGCACCAATTTAATTCAAAGTTTCTTATCCATTATGGTCACGCATTTGACTGGACTATGTGATGCGCTGAATTATCATTTGTAACTTATGCGCACCTTCGCGGTGCACGCGTTGAATTGTGGGACTGGCTACTCGCCCAGCTCAGAGTGTGAGCTCAGTAGTCTGCAGTAGTCTGCTCGCCGCTACACTCCAAGATGGCTGTGTTGTGTGAAGCTCCCAAGTGGACGGCTTGGCAAGAAAGGAAAGCGATTACAATGGAGCCCGACTCCGGGGGTTAAATTATGATGTTAGGGCTAGGCCCTGTTTTCTTTTGAAAGTTATCCAGTGTGCTCCAACCTTAATATTTTCTTAATGTAACATGTAAACTTGGTGCTATGAGTTAACCGTTATCGGTATGAAAAGTTTTAAGTGTCTTGTAAGTTGTCTTAACTCCAAGTAAGTACTGAAAATTATAATTTATTGAAGGGATCCCGTTCGTTCAGACACAAGAGTGAGTAATTTCATCGTGGACATGAACAACATTATAAACGCAACTTTGGTATAGTGTAACCTTGTAAGCAAAATTTGATATATATTTGAACTGAATCCGTTGGAAAAAGAAAATTAATGTAATGTAGGGAGCTCGGGATCGCTAGTTATGCATCTATGAGGTGGTATTTTGTGTAAGTGATTTTATCTTACGGTTTTGTCGGTGTGCATTATTGCCTGCTGTTTTACTTGATGTTCATAATGATGATGAATATTATTATTATTATTATTATTATTATTATTATTATTATTATTACTTTTTTCCTTATGTAATTCATTTCGGTGCGTGTTTTCTCCCTTAATTTTTACCTGGTCGGTGGTATTTGCTGTCTGATTTTTGTCCTATCGCCTTCGTTGCTGATTATTTGTACGTGATTATTGTTGCA
The DNA here is from genome assembly GCF_040414725.1 of Anabrus simplex. Classification (NCBI taxonomy): domain Eukaryota; kingdom Metazoa; phylum Arthropoda; class Insecta; order Orthoptera; family Tettigoniidae; genus Anabrus; species Anabrus simplex. Next base: position 698,997,999 of record NC_090265.1, read on the forward strand.
TTGTTACGCCCGTTAATTAATGACACCTCATATTCGCATCGTAGCGCAATCCAGGGCCCCCTCTGTTCTAAAGTATGTAAAGCGCAGGGGAATTGGTTAACTAAAGCTAATGTAAACTGGTACTATCACCTCTTGGATAAATAATAATTATTATTATTATTATTTTTAATAACTTAACATCTTAAAATTGAAATTTGCTGGTCGAAATTAAGTTTAATATGGGGGTTTTCTTTCGTTGTCTTATTACTTTTCTCCCATTGTTTGTGTTCCTTGCTTTTGTCTTTATTGCGTCATGTCATCCCTTCTTATCTAATCTGATGATACGCTTTTTTGGGGGGGGGGCTTTGATGATTATTATGGGATCTTGACTTCGCGTCGGTAACGGGTTGCTCCTGTTGGGTGCTTCAGTGTTCTTTAATTATTATTATGAGCGCATCGTTAATTGTAAATTTCCTTTAATATACTTCATTTTGTTGGAGTTGCTGTGCGCTATTATTTTATTGTGTTTTCATCTAGCGCGTTTCTTTGGTGTTATGTTAATTCGCGGCTGGAGCCACTAATTTTTTTCTTTTCCGTGTGTCCTTGTGTGCGTCTTGTAATTTAGCATTTTTGTAGTGTAGCAAATTTCAATTTTAAAGAGATTTTATATCGTGGGCCCGCATATCGGTTGCAACCAATTTTTAAATAATTTTAACTTCCGTTTGTAAGGTAATGAGTTAGTAATGAATTTTCAAGACTTAATTCTGGCGGAAGCCTATGTTAATGTGAGCTTCATTTCATCTTAATTTCAACCTTATTTTAAAATACTGTTTCTCTCATTTAGTTTAATTGCATTTTAAATTTTTGGAAAAGGATATATCTATATATATGTATATATTTATTGTTCTTATTTTATACCATTTTCAAATTACATTTACTTAGTAAATTTTCTTCATTTTAAATTTATCTCGTGTATCATTTAGTAGCTAGCAATATTTACCTGGCAACCTGTCAGGTGGTGGTGGTTGGTAAGGTTGCAAATATAACCATTATTTTTCACTGCAATTTGTAGAGCTGAGCTTCCTTTACTCAAGAAAAATAGAATTCCATCAGTGCCCATTATCAAGACCATCGTGGAGGAACAGAGCAATTATTTTCTATCTGGACATCCTAGTATCTCTAAGAAACTTGACAGCGATAGTAGCTCAGATTCTCATGACTCTATAATATATACAGACGGCTCACGCATAGCGGACAATGATGAATATGACCAAGTTGGATGTGCTTTCGTGGTATATGAAAACGAGCAGGAAATATTTTTCTGAACAACATAAGCTTTCTTCAGACTGTTCACTTTTTCAAGCTGAACTTTCGGTCATAAAGTCAGCACTGCATTGGTGCATAGATAATGGCAAACATGCTTAGGTATAGAGTGACTCACAAGCAGCACTAAACACAATAAATGACAAGTATAGTTTAAACCCAACATCTGCTAATACAAGATCCATAATCCAGAATGGACCCCACGTGTGTTTATGCTGGGTCCGAGGACACACGGGGACAATTGGAAATGAGAAAGCAGACCTGTTAGCAAAACTAGCTGCAAAATCTGTGATGGAATTATCATATGATAAAGCACCGATATGTTATCTGAAAAGGAAGCTTAGAAATCACACATCTCTTCAATGGAACATCTGGACCATAAGCGCAAAAGGATCCGTAACGAGAGAACTGTTCTTTCCTGAGATCCAACATCGATTCCAGTGCAAAGTGCTTGTGCCTAATTTTGTGCTTACACAATTCCTATATGGCCATGGCAAATTTAAATCATATTTCGAGTGATTTAACATCAATGTCTCAGATGATTACTTATGCTTTTGTGGATCCTCTCAAACAGTGCAGCATTTACTTTTTGATTGTCCTGCTTTCAAAGGACTAAGATATACCCTAGTATGTCACCTGGAATTTTGTGATACTGAATTGAACAAACCCCTATGTCATATATTAAAAAAAGAATGTTGTTATAATAATTATTTAACTTTCATCCACGGCATCCTTAATGAGCTTCCATCATAATGTTCAATCTGTTACAAATTGTATGTAATTATTAAAGTATAGCCCTAATACACTTTTAAAAAATTGGGTTCCCTTCTGTTTTCATTGAAAACTCAATAATAATAATAATAATAATAATAATAATAATAATAATAATAATAATAATAATAATAATAATAAATATAATAATAATAATAATAATAATAATAATAAGTATATATTGAGAGAAGAGTCATTATTCCCAGTTCTTGGAAAATGGCCCTACATGATTCCTTGTCTGAAATTCCCTGTATGCACCTGATTACTTTATTTTGCCATATAAAAACATCCTGTGTCCCCGTGGAATTCCCCGACATTATTGTTCCATACTGTAGTGTAATGATGGTGGTGGTGGTGATTATTGTTTTAAGAGGAAGTACAACTAGGCAACCATCCTCTATATAACACTAATCAGAGAGAAAAAATGGAAGGGGTCCGACACTTCGAAAAATGAAGATATCGGCCAAAGGAAGACAAGGGCCACGAAGTGCGTGAAAATGAAAGACTCCCTAGCCCTCGCAAACCTAATAGCGTCGGGGTCGGAAAAGAACAAGAGTTGACCAAGAGAGTGGTGGTGGTGGTGGTGATTATTGTTTTAAGAGGAAGTACAACTAGGCAACCATCCTCTATATAACACTAATCAGAGAGAAAATATGGAAGGGATCCGACACTTCGAAAAATGAAGGTATCGAGCAAAGGAAGACAAGGGCCACGAAGGGCGTGAAAATGAAAGACTCCCTAGCCCTCGCAAACCTAATAGCATCGGGGTCGGAAAAGAACAAGAGTTGACCAAGGGAGGTCGGACAGGATAGGTGAAAGTGAGGAGCCTGGCACAAGTAAGTGGAAGCAATGCCAGGACTCAGCTAAGGGCCCCGTGGTCGCCAACCCACGCTCCAAAGTTCAGAGCCCCTGGGGGTTGACCAAGAGAGGTCGGATAGGATAGATGAAAGTGAGGAGCCTGGCACAAGTAAGTGGAAGCAATGCCAGGACTCAGCTGAGGGCCCCGTGGTCGCCAACCCACGCTCTAAATTTCAGAGCCCCCGAGGCCCCTTTTAGTCGCCTCTTACGACAGGCAGGGGATACCGTGGGTGTTATTCTACCGCCCCCACCCACAGGGGGATGTAGTGTAATGAAAGAAAGCATAGTAAGCAGTTATTATTTGAGGTCTGCTAATACATTTCTTCAGTTTTCGCAGCAAAAATATCACTGGGGACTGTTTCATACATAGTTGCTTGGTATGAATATTCCAGCTCAGTTGCATGTCTAAATGTAATCCACATATTTTCACTGACTTGTTGCTGTACTCCCTAGTTGATGAAAGAAAGTTTCTTCCATATTATTTTGTTTTTGTGTTGTGTGTTTAACTTGGCATATACACTGAGTGGCCAAAGGTCACGGGAAGGAGTGTCCCATTAGAAAATGTGCCGTGTATGTTCCCTGAATGTTGCGGCTAGCTGAGCAGTCTGTCACAGACACCAGTGTAGTGAAGGTGGTGGTGGTGGTGATTACTGTTTTAAGAGGAAGTACAACTAGGCAACCATCCTCTATATAACACTAATCAGAGTGAAAAAACGGAAGGGTTCCGACACTTCGAAAAATATAGGTATCGGCCAAAGGAAGACAAGGGCCACGAAGGGCGTGAAAATGAAAGACTCCCTAGCCCTCGCAAACCTAATAGCGTCGGGGTCGGAAAAGAATAAGAGTTGACCAAGAGAGGTCGGATACGATAGATGAAAGTGAGGAGTCTGACACAAGTAAGTGGAAGCAATGCCAGGACTCAGCTGAGGGCCCCGTGGTTGCCAACCCAAGCTCCACAGTTCAGAGCCCCTGAGGTGGTGGTGGTGGTGGTGATTATTGTTTTAAGAGGAAGTACAACTGGGCAACCATCCTCTATATAACACTAATCAGAGGGAAAAAATGGAAGGGGTCCGGCACTTCGAAAAATGAAGATATCGGCCAAAGGAAGACAAGGGCCACGAAAGGCATGAAAATGAAAGACTCCCTAGCCCTCGCAAACCTAATAGCGTCGGGTGGTGGTGGTGGTGGTGATTTTTGTTTTAAGAGGAAGTACAACGAGGTAATCATCCTCTCTGAACAAATAAGTGGAAAAGAAATTTAAAATAAAAACAAAATTATTTATTCAACAAAGGAATTTGGAAACGCAGTACAAAATAAAACAAAAAATAATGATAAAACTAGGCCGAAAGGATTACTAACGTATCAAAAGGGAACGTACGTTCCCTGAGTAAGAGTACACTTGTAATTTATATACCCTTTATAAGTCCACAGTCGCACATAAAGCGGATGACGAGATCAGCAGTAGTCGCGTCATCGGCTAGTATGCGTTCGAGTGTTTCCTGCAGGCCGAGGCTCCGTCTTAGGCCAGAGAGATCGGCGCACTCTGTGAGGATGTGGGCCACGGTGAATTCGGCACCACAAGAACACACTGGGGGGTCTTCCCTCTTTAGGAGATAAGAGTGCGTGGATCGTAAATGACCAATCCTCAGCCTGCACAGTACTATGGCCTCTCTCCGTGAAGGTCGGAAAGAGGACCGCCACACGGTAGTTGTCTTCTTAATTGCTCTGAGCTTGTTGGGAGTTCGGATATCTAGCCACTCCGATTCCCAGAACGCCAAGATGGTTCGACGTAGCTGAGAACAAATATCCTTAGCAGGTACATTGACGGGTCTTGGAGGTAAAAGTGCAGCTTCCTTTGCTGCTTCATCCGCAAGTTCGTTTCCCGCAATCCCAATGTGGCTTGGAAGACACGCGAAAGTAATTCTGGTGCTAGCATCACTTAACCTGGCTAGAAGGTCATGTATCTGCTGCACCAGTGGGTGTTGCGAGAAACAGGTTTCAATAGTGGTGGTGATTATTGTTTTAAGAGGAAGTACAACTAGGCAACCATCCTCTATATAACACTAATCAGAGGGAAACCTTGAAGGGATCCGATACTTCGAAAAATGAAGATATCGGCCAAAGGAAGACAAGGGCCACGAAGGGCGTGAAAATGAAAGACTCCCTAGCCCTCGCAAACCTAATAGCGTCGGGGTCGGAAAAGAACAAGAGTTGACCAAGTGAGGTCGGATAGGATAGATGAATGTGAGGAGCCTGGCACAAGTAAGTGGAAGCAATGCCAGGACTCAGCTGAGGGCCCCGTGGTCGCCAACCCGCGCTCCAAAGTTTAGAGCCCCTGAGGCCCCTTTTAGTCGCCTCTTACGACAGGCAGGGGATACCGTGGGTGTTATTCTACCGCCCCCACCCACAGGGGGAGGTTTCAATAGACTGCAGAGAGCTTAACGAATCGGTACACAACAGAAAGTGGCTTCTTTCGTCACGCAGTGCAAACTGCAGAGCCTCTAAGATGGCGTAAAGCTCTGCAGTATACACGCTACATACTTTAGGGAGCGAGATCTTCGTACTCATATCATCAATGACAAAAGAGCAACCAACATTATCTCCGATTTTAGAACCATCCGTGAAGATAAGTCTCGCGGCCGGATATTGGTGAACAAAGTCCTGGAAATACCTCCGATGAACGGAGGAATCCGTGTTCACCTTGGGTCCACGGAGCATATCTAGACGTATATCCGGTCGCGGAACCAACCACAGAGGTACCTCGCTAAGAGTTCGTTCAAGACAACCACCGATATCAATATTCAAATCCTGACACAAGCTATCAATCCGAAACCCAACCGGCCGTGTGGCATTCGGCCGGTCTTGGCACCGCTGGTGGTATTGGGTGCGATAGATGCATTGATAGCTTGGATGTAGCGGCATTTCACGAATTTTGGCAGCGTACGTTAGGAGTAACTGCTGCCTCCTTATCCGTAAAGGTGGAACTCCCGCTTCAGCGAGCAGGCTGGGAATGGGGCTAGTACGGAAAGCACCCGTTGCCAGCCTTACTCCACTATGGTGAATACTGTCTAAAAGGCTCAGCGTAGATTTTGATGCCGAGCCATAAGCCGCACTTCCATAGTCAATCCGGGAGAGGACCGTAGCCGTGTAAAATCGTAGCAGTACCGCACGGTCAGCCCCCCACGAAGTGCCGCTGAGAAACTTAAGCATGTTAAGTCTCTTCATGCAGGCAACCTTTAACTGACGGATGTGGGGCTGCCACGTAAGTCTCTTATCAAAATGGAGACCCAGGAATTTGCAGGTGTCAACCACTGGTAAGACACTGTTTCGCAAGCGGAGCTCTGGTTCGGGATGCCCAGGTCGACGTCGACAGAAGTGTACAACTGAGGTTTTCGCTGCTGAAAATCGAAAACCATGTTGCAGGGCCCATCTGTCGACTCGGTTAATAGCTTGCTGTAGCTGTCTCTCTGCAAACGCCACCCTTCCGGAGCTGTAATGTAGAGCTAAGTCGTCTACATGCAGCGATGGAACGACTGCGGGCCCAGCAGCGGCAACTATGCCGTTGATGGCGATTGCGAACAGCGTGGCACTCAGTACCGATCCCTGAGGTACTCCATTTTCCTGAACGTAATATTGAGAAAATGCATTCCCTACTCGGACTCGAAAGAGACGGAGGGACATGAAGTTCTCAATAAACGTTGGCAAATATTCCCGAAACCCCACTGGTGTAGAGTGGAGAGAATCCCATATCGCCAGGTAGTATCGTAAGCTTTTTCCAGGTCAAAAAACACGGCGACTAGGTGTTCCTTCCGGAGAAAGGCCTCCTGAATGGCGCTCTCCAGTCTGACCAGATGATCAGTGGCAGACCGATGAGAGCGAAAACCACACTGGTAGTTAGACAAGAGGCCCTCCCTTTCCATGGCCCACACAAGACGCCGGTTAACCATCCTTTCAAATAGCTTACAGAGGCCATTTGTAAGGCATATTGGCCTATAACTATCCAGAAGTTTTGGATCTTTACCTGGCTTGGGAATTGGTATTACGATTCCCTCACGCCATTGAGATGGAAACACTCCCTCACTCCATATTCTGTTGAATAGGGTGAGGATATCCTTGAGACATCTGTCACTCAAATGCTTAAGCATTTGATTATGGATTTTGTCCGGTCCAGGAGCCGTATCTCTGCATAGCGCAAGTGCACTTCGCAACTCCCACTCCGTGAAGGGCACGTTGTAGGGATGCGAAGCACTAGAGGCAAAAGAGAGATGGTGGGCCTCTGCTTCGCGCTTAATTGGAAGAAATGCAGGGTCGTATCTCCTAGAGCTGGACGTATCTACGAAATGTGACGCGATGTGGTCTGCAATGATGGTGATGGTGGTGATTATTGTTTTAAGAGGAAGTACAACTAGGCAACCATCCTCTATATAACACTAATCAGAGGGAAAAAATGGAAGGAGTCCGATACTTCTAAAAATGAAGATATCGACCAAAATAAGAGAAGGGCCACGAAGGGCGTGAAAATGAAAGACTCCCTAGCCCTCGCAAACCTAATAGCGTCGGGGTCGGAAAAGAACAAGAGTTGACCAAGAGAGGTCGGATAGGACAGATGAAAGTGAGGAGCCCGGCACAAGTAAGTGGAAGCAATGCCAGGACTCAGCTGAGGTGGTGGTGGTGATTATTGTTTTAAGAGGAAGTACAACTAGGCAACCATCCTCTATATAACACTAATCAGAGAGAAAAATGGAAGGGGTCCGACACTTCGAAAAATGAAGGTATCGGCCAAAGGAAGACAAGGGCCACGAAGGGCGTGAAAATGAAAGACTCCCTAGCCCTCGCAAACCTAATAGCGTCGGGGTCGGAAAAGAACAAGAGTTGACCAAGGGAGGTCGGATAGCATAGATGAAAGTGAGGAGCCTGGCACAAGTAAGTGGAAGCAATGCCAGGACTCAGCTGAGGGCCCCGTGGTCGCCAACCCACGCTCCATAGTTCAGAGCCCCTGGGGCCCCCTTTAGTCGCCTCTTACGACAGGCAGGGGAGACCGTGGGTGTTATTCTACCGCCCCCACCCACAGGGGGATGTTGTTTGTCTCTGAAGTTGGTTGTGAGTTGTCACATACGGTAAACCAGGTTGCAAACTTCCGTGTTTTAACGTTCATTCTACAGGGCGAGTTGTCTAAGCATTTAGGGGCGAGCAGCTGTGAGCTAGTGAGTTTGAACGCCACTGTTGGCAGCCCTGAAGATGGTTTTCTGTAGTTTTCCATTTTTACACCAGGCAGATGATGGGGCTGTTCCTTAATTAAGGCCATGGCTAATATAAATGTTTCCATCAGGTTCCAAGAAGGACATTCCAGGAATAATTAATGAACAGGGGGAGTGTGTATGTGGGGATCTTCAAAAGGCAGAAGTATTCGGTCAGCAGTATGTAAAGATTGTTGGTTACAAGGATAATGTCGAGATAGAGGAAGAGACTAAGGTCAAAGAAGTAATAAAATTAACATATGATAACAATGATGGTGGTGATTGTTGTTTTAAGAGGAAGTACAACTAGGCAACCATCCTCTATTAAACACTAATCAGAGGGAAAAATAGAAGGGATCCGACACTTCGAAAAATGAAAATATCGGTCAAAGAAAGACAAGGGCCACGAAGGGCGTGAAAATGAAAGACTCCCTAGCCCTCGCAAACCTAATAGCGTCGGGGTCGGAAAAGAACAAGAGTTGACCAAGGGAGGTCGGATAGCATAGATGAAAGTGAGGAGCCTGGCACAAGTAAGTGGAAGCAATGTCAGGACTCAGCTGAGGGCCCCGTGGTCGCCAACCCACGCTCCAAAGTTCAGAGCCCCTAGGGCCCCTTTTAGTCGCCTCTTACGACAGGCAGGGGATACCGTGGGTGTTATTCTACCGCCCCCACCCACAGGGGGATGATAACAATGACATTTACAGTAAGATACAAAAGTTGAAAACTAGAAAAGCGGCTGGAATTGATCAGATTTCTGGGGATATACTAAAGACAATGGGTTGGGATATAGTACCATATCTGAAGTACTTATTTGACTACTGTTTGGTCGGAGGAGCTATACCAGATGAATGGAGAGTTGCTTGTAGCCCCTGTGTATAAAGGAAAGGGTGATAGACATAAAGCTGAAAATTACAGGCCAGTAAGTTTGACATGCATTGTATGTAAGCTTTGGGAAGGCATTCTTTCTGATTATATTAGACATGTTTGTTAAATAAATAACTGGTTCGATAGAAGGCAGTTCGGTTTTAGGAAAGGTTATTCCACTGAAGCTCAACTTGTAGGATTCCAGCAAGATATAGCAGATATCTTGGATTCTGGAGGTCAAATGGACTGTATCGCGATTGACCTATCTAAAGCATTTGATAGGGTGGATCATGGGAGACACTTGTGTCTCGGAAACGCAGGATGAGGAGCCATTCGGAACATTTCGGCTCTCTTCGGTTCCACGAACTATAGCTGGAAGCGGCTCTCTTCGGTTCATGAACTAGGCTGGACTGGCTACTTGCATGGGTTCGATTCCAACCAACAAAAGAAAACGCTAAACCTGAAAGGTGGCATTTCATTTTAACAGATCTACCAATGAAAATAAAACGATATTGCTCATCTAACAGCAGCCTTGCAGTCTCTTCCTACAAGGAGTAAACGGGAGTGAGGAATTCCCACACTCTCTTACCTATATCATTCAGAAGTATGAGGTGAGGAAGTATATACGATGAATAACGCATGGTTGATAGTTAGCAGTGGCGAACTGACGGACCGAAGCCTAGCACACCTATCCTCCGCCGGTTCTCGCTCCTATCCGATATCCAGCAGCAAGCTGCGTGTGGCGAGTCGAGGGGAAATAGGCAAGAGCCTGGGCTGCAATATCAGTATCCGATGCCTTGCTCTCAGAAATATGCGCGATGTTTTTTCTCACAGCTTTTAAGTTTTGTAAATGGAACAATGTTTCAAATGCTTACACTACAATGTGCTTTAGGTGGTGGTGGTGATTATTGTTTTAAGAGGAAGTACAACTAGGCAACCATCCTCTATAGAACACTAATCAGAGGGAAGAATGGAAGGGATCCGACACTTCGAAGAATGAAGATATCGGCCAAAGGAAGACAAGGGCCACGAAGGGCGTGAAAATGAAAGACTCCGGTGGTGGTGGTGGTGATTATTGTTTTAAGAGGAAGTACAACTAGGCAACCATTCTCTATATAACACTAATCAGAGGGAAAAAATGGAAGGGATCCGACACTTCGAAAAATGAAGATATCGACCAAAGTAAGAGAAGGGCCACGAAGGGCGTGAAAATGAAAGACTCCCTAGCCCTCGCAAACCTAATAGCGTCGGGGTCGGAAAAGAACAAGAGTTGACCAAGGGAGGTCGGATAGGATAGATGAAAGTGAGGAGCCTGGCACAAGTAAGTGGAAGCAATGTCAGGACTCAGCTAGGGGCCCCGTGGTCCCCAACCCACACTCCAAAGTTCAGAGCCCCTGAGGTGTGAAAGACTCCCTAGCCCTCGCAAACCTAATAGCGTCGGGGTCGGAAAAGAACAAGAGTTGACCAAGGGAAGTCGGATAGGATAGATGAAAGTGAGGAGCCTGGCACAAGTAAGTGGAAGCAATGCCAGGACTCAGCTAAGGGTCCCGCGGTCGCCAATCCACGCTCAAAAGTTCAGAGCCCCTGAGGTGGTGGTGGTGGTGATTAATGTTTTAAGAGGAAGTACAACTAGGCAATCATCCTCTATATAACACTAATTAGAGGGGGAAAAAAGGAAGGGATCCGGTGGTGGTGGTGATTATTGTTTTAAGATGGTGGTGGTGGTGATTATTGTTTTAAGAGGAAGTACAACTAGGCAACCATCCTCTATATAACACTAATCAGAGGGAAAAATGGAAGGGACCGACCCTTCGAAAAATGAAGATATCGGCCAAAGGAAGACAAGGGCCACGAAGGGCGTGAAAATGAAAGACTCCCTAGCCCTCGCAAACCTAATAGCGTCGGGGTCGGAAAAGAACAAGAGTTGACCAAGGGCGGTCGGATAGGATAGATGAAAGTGAGGAGTCTGGCACAAGTAAGTGGAAGCAATGCCAGGACTCAGCTGAGGGCCCCGTGGTCGCCAACCCACGCTCCAAAGTTCAGAGCCCCTGGGGTTATTGTTTTAAGAGGAAGTACTACTAGGCAACCATCCTCTCCATAACACTAATCAGAGGGAAAGAATAGAAGGGATCCGACACTTCGAAAAATGAAGATATCAGCCAAAGAAAGACAAGGGCCACGAAGGGCGTGAAAGTGAAAGACTCCCTAGCCCTCGCAAACCTAATAGCGTCGGGGTCGGAAAGGAACAAGAGTTGACCAAGAGAGGTCGGATAGGATAGATGAAAGTGAGGAGCCTGGCACAAGTAAGTGGAAGCAATGCCAGGACTCAGCTGAGGTGGTGGTGGTGATTATTGTTTTAAGAGGAAGTACAACTGGGCAACCATCCTCTATATAACACTAATCAGAGAGAAACAATGGAAGGGGTCCGACACTTCGAAAAATGAAGGTATCGGCCAAAGGAAGACAAGGGCCACGAAGGGCGTGAAAATGAAAGACTCCCTAGCCCTCGCAAACCTAATAGCGTCGGGGTCGGAAAAGAACAAGAGTTGACCAAGAGAGGTCCGATAGGATAGATGAAAGTGAGGAGCCTGACATAAGTAAGTGGAAGCAATGCCAGGAATCGGCTAAGGGCCCCGTGGTCGCCAACCCACGCTCCAAAGTTCAGAGCCCCTGGGGCCCCTTTTAGTCGCCCCTTACGAGAGGCAGGGGATACCGTGGGTGTTATTCTACCGCCCCCACCCACAGGGGGAGCCCCTGAGGCCCCTTTAAATCTCCTCTTACAACAGGCAGGGGATACCGTGGGTGTTATTCTACTGCCCCCACCCACAGGGGGAAGAAAGAAGAAGAGCTGCTCGACTAAGTGGTATGTTCCAAGCTGTCAGCGGAGAGATGGCGTGGAATAACATTAGTAGATGAATAAGTTTGAGTGGCGTTTATAAAAGTAGGAAAGATCACAATATGAAGATAAAGTTGGAATTCAAGAGGACAAACTGGGGCAAATATTTTTTTATAGGAAGGGGAGTTAGGGATTGGAATAACGTACCAAGGGAGACGTTCAATAAATTTCCAATTTCTTTGAAATCATTTAGGAAAAGGCTAGGAAAGCCACTGATGGGGAATCTGCCACCTGGGCGACTGCCCTAAATGCAGATCAGTATTCATTCATTCATTCATTCCTTCCCGCTCCTAGTCCTTTCCTAACATTTTGCGGCCATAAGACCTATCTGTGTCGGTGCAATGAAAAGCAAATTGTAAAAAAATGTTCATTCTAAATGGTCCTACCAGATGATGGCCTGAAAACTTCTGTGTTTATATTAATTTGCATCTAATGTTCATTGTGAATGGCCTCATTAGATAAATCAGATCAGAAACTTCAATGTTTATGTTTAACCTTCACTACTACATCTGTACACCAGCTTGTGAGCTTGCTGACCTTTGAGGCTACATAATGTTCTAGAGGTGTACTGAACACGGCTGTTTTATACAAGAATAACATAATATTGTTTTGCCAACACTTCTATTTGGTGTACATTTTTATTTCTTTCCAAGAGTTCTGATTGAACATGTCTGAATTGAGTCTATCTGCTGGTTTCACTTTTCTTATCTGACCTTCCTTGTTCTGACCTACATCTATCATTTATTACAACAAAATTGCAAAATAAATCTATTAGTGTATAACTACAGTATACCCTTATAGTTACATCTGTTGAGTGTGAATCAGCCCTTGTAAACATGGAACAATTACCTAGTGACAGTGAGAGTTCTATTGGTGAAGAACTTGAGGAGACTACTATACCCCTCCGGATGTATCTCTTGTGTTAGAGCATGAGCTCCCTTGAACGGGAGACAATTAACCAATGACTGCATGGTGTTTGGTAGAGCAGATTCACCTGTTTGTCTTTCAGATGTCTTCTTTTCTGTTTCCACTACTCGTATACAAGTTCCATTTAACACATAATCTATGCCTTCTTTAGCCCCTCTAGGATGTTATTTGTTTTCGAGAATATAGAATGATTTATTCCTTCGAGGGAACACCCTACAGTTAAGATGGCCTCAATGTTTGCCGTGTAAAGCAGAAATGACTGCAGTAAAAGAAATGCTGTTGAGTTTACCTCTCTAACCTTCCTACATTCATACACTGCTGGTCATTAAAGTTACAAGACCAAGAAGTATCCATTCAACTGTCCCCTCATTTGGGGAAGACAGTGACATTGCATGTGTACTAATGGTGACACTAATAACTATCATATAAGTGAAGGTTAGGGAGCCATTGAGTCGCAATGTGTTTCCCTGCTGTTTTTGTGCACAGAAGGAATTAACGTGTTGCAGCAAAAAAATATGATCATAAGAACAGATTTTCGCCTTTTTCTATGGAAGAATCCTGTCTTTTCAGGCTTGTACAATATTTTACAGCAAAATATGTTCTTGCATTGGACAAAAGGCAAGGCAGTCACATTGAAGAGGACAAGGGATCACTGGGTGAAGAATTGATGGACTGGGTGACTTACATGAAGCCAACAGCCCCATTACACGGTACCAATGAGCATGAGGTCAGACATCACGTGTGCGTGGTGAGTATCAAGCACCCTCGCTCAGGATTTCAAGCATGTGGCACGTCCAAATGTGCCTTAACTAGTGGTCCACCACCATCTGTAGTAGCAGGGCATCTTATCCGTGTATTCTTTATTGCAACTGCCTCTGACTTCTCACCACATGCGTGCAGATGGAATGATGTGAAGAACGTCCAGCCTGGAGGGGCGATTGGCCTCCCATCCTCTCTTCTGACAAATATCACCTATGCCTCAGCATCACGATGGTAGCGTCTGAATTTACTGGCACTGTGGCACATTTGTGGCCAAGGCCTGCGTTATGCACCATCATACCGGCCCAGCACTTGGGATTATGGTATGGGCTTCTACACAGACCAGCAACTGTTACTTTGTAGAGTTGTTGGAAGTTGCTGTGGCCCAGTACCAAGAGTATAATGCACACATCATTTGACTGTTCCTGGACGACACGTAGCTTCCTTGTGGTGGTGGTGGTGGTGATTATTGTTTTAAGAGGAAGTACAACTAGGCAACCATCCTCTATATAACACTAATCAGAGAGAAAATATGAAAGGGACCGACCCTTCGAAAAATGAAGATATCGGCCAAAGGAAGACAAGGGCCACGAAGGGCGTGAAAATGAAAGACTCCCTAGCCCTCGCAAACCTAATAGCGTCGGGGTCGGAAAAGGTGGTGGTGGTGGTGATTATTGTTTTAAGAGGAAGTACAACTAGGCAACCATCCTCTATACAACACTAATCAGAGGGGAAAAATGGAAGGGATGGTGGTGGTGGTGATTATTGTTTTAAGAGGAAGTACAACTAGGCAACCATCCTCAATATAACACTAATCAGAGAGAAAAATGGAAGGGAACCGACACTTCGAAAAATGAAGATATCGGACAAAGAAAGGCAAGGGCCACGAAGGGCGTGAAAATGAAAGACTCCCTAGCCCTCGCAAACCTAATAGCGTCGGGGTCGGAAAAGAACAAGAGTTGACCAAGAGAGGTCGGATAGGACAGATGAAAGTGAGGAGCCCGGCACAAGTAAGTGGAAGCAATGCCAGGACTCAGCTGAGGTGGTGGTGATTGTTGTTTTAAGAGGAAGTACAACTAGGCAACCATCCTCTATATAACACTAATCAGAGGGAAAATAATGAAGGGATCCGACACTTCGAAGAATGAAGATACCGGTCAAAGGAAGACAAGGGCCACGAAGGGCGTGAAAATGAAAGACTCCCTAGCCCTCGCAAACCTAATAGCGTCGGGGTCGGAAAAGAACAAGAGTTGACCAAGAGAGGTCGGATAGGATAGATGAAAGTGAGGAGCCTGGCACAAGTAAGTGGAAGCAATGCCAGGACTCAGCTTAGGGCCTCGTGGTCGCCAACCCACGCTCCAAAGTTCAGAGCCCCTGAGGCCACTCAGCTGAGGGCCCCGTGGTCGCCAACCCACGCTCCAAAGTTCAGAGCCCCTGGGGCGGGGTCGGAAAAGAACAAGAGTTGACCAAGGGAGGTCGGATAGGATAGATGAAAGTGAGGAGCCTGGCACAAGTAAGTGGATAGCTTCCTTGTACCTCTCATGAATTGAATACATGTGGTCAATGGCTGACCTGCTAAAGAGCACCAGCAACCACAACCAATCAACTTTGGGCACACATCAGTAGAAGCATGGGTGGAGATACTCCACACAGACTTGCCAAGTCTCCCCTCTGAATACCGTATCATCTAGTAGAGATTATTCCTGCCTATGTAGAGGTCATACAGACTGATTTTCCCCTGTTCTGAGTTGCACAGTAATCATGTCACCTGTGTTATGTCCAAAAAAACTGGATGTGTTGGTTCACTCCAAAGCAATTTTAATGGTTAGCAATGTATTTGCTTTCTCAGACCTCATCTCTGATGAATTTATTATAAATGTGAGGTCTTCCATTTTCCCATACATAAAAAGTCATCTCCTTTTTTATCACCCTCTCGGGTCATTTCAAATTAATTAACAAAATATTCTGTAAGTACCTGTCAAGCACAGGACTGTAATTCAGTAAGATCTATCTCATTATAGTGGTCATGTTAAGACATCAGTTTATTGAATTGTAGAATTACTGTTTAATTAAAGTTTTATTTTTGTTGCAGCACAAATTACAACATATACCGAGTAAGTACCAAATACTTTAATACACCAATACCGGACAGCTCTATCTCAACAGCATTGAGTGGAGTGCGAACAGCGACGGTGGTGACATCTAGCGTGTTGGTGTGAACTACATACTTGTCTGTGCTACAGCTGAGAGGAATGCACCACACTCATTGGAAATATTTTTGTTAAAATAATTGAATAACCATAATAATTAAGAATGAAATTTTAAAATATGAAATTCCTCCTTCATAAACCTAAAAACAAGCATTATATTAGCCGTGCCTTTCACTATGTCTTAAAAATTATAAAGCAGAATCTGTTTGAGGATCCACCCAGCCTCTGGGAAAAATATTTAATAACTACACGATCCTCTTCTTTCTAGCCTTTTCTCAATTACCTAGCGCAGCACTTCGTATGGACTTAGCCTAGTTTTCCGGCCGGATGCCTTTCATAACAGTAATCCTATGTGGAGGGATATATACCGTATTCACTATTGCGTGTTTTTCTGGTTATTTTTCGTATGTTGCGTTGTATATACTTGAAGATGCGTATGAATACGAACACAAACCCGTAGTCCTCGATCTACAGGAATTAACAGACGCGATTAAAATCTCCAACTCAGCCGGGAATCGTACCAGGGCCCTCTGAACCGAAGGCCAGTACACTGACCATTCCGTGGTGGTAGTGGTGGTGATTTTTGTTTTAAGAGGAAGTACAACTAGGCAACCATCCTCTATATAACACTAATCAGAGAGAAAAAATGGAAGGGGTCCGACACTTCGAAAAATGAAGATATCGGCCAAAGGAAGACAAGGGCCACGAACGGCGTGAAAATGAAAGACTCCCTAGCCCTCGCAAACCTAATAGCATCGGGGTCGGAAAAGTACAAGAGTTGACCAAGAGAGGTCGGATAGGATAGATGAAAGTCAGGAGCCTGGCACAAGTAAGTGGAAGCAATGCCAGGACTCAGCTAAGGGCCCCGTGGTCGCCAACCCACGCTCCAAAGTTCAGAGCCCCTGGGGCCCCATTTAGTCGCCTCTTACGACAGGCAGGGGATACCGTGGGTGTTATTCTACCGCCCCAACCCACAGGGGGACGACAGGCAGGGGATACCGTGGGTGTTATTCTACAGCCCCCACCCACAGGGGGACGACGTAGCTGAGAACAAGTAACCTTAGCAGGTACATTGACTGGTCTTGGAGGTGCAAGTAGGGCAGCATCCTGCTTCATGAATTTACCGAGCTCAGAACACTTTAAGCAAGCCTCGGACCTATGGGAGTAACGGAGTCCCACTCCCATTTGACAGGCGAGGGACTCCTTGGAAACAACTTGGCGAACGAAATGGAATTCGATGGGGAGCTATCAATATTAATGGGGCTTATGGAAGAAAGAAGGTAGAACTGGCCGAGTCAGCAAAAAGGATGCATCTGGATGTGCTAGGATGGTGGTGGTGGTGATTATTGTTTTAAGAGGAAGTACAACTGGGCAACCATCCTCTACATAACACTAATCAGAGGGAAAATGGAAGGGATCCGAAACTTCGAAAAATGAAGATATCGGCCAAAGTAAGACAAGGGCCACGAAGGGCGTGAGAATGAAAGACTCCCTAGCCCTCGCAAACCTAATAGCGTCGGGGTCGGAAAAGAACAAGAGTTGACCAAGGGAGGTCGGATAGGATAGATGAAAGTGAGGAGCCTGGCATAAGTAAGTGGAAGCAATGCCAGGACTCAGCTGAGGGCCCCGTGGTCGCCAACCCACGCTCCAAAGTTCAGAGCCCCTGGGGCCCCTTTCAGTCGCCTCTTACGACAGGCAGGGGATACCGTGGGTGTTATTCTACCGCCCCCACCCACAGGGGGAGATGTGCTAGGAGTAAGTGATATTCGGGTAAGGGGGAGATAGGAGATTATAAAGTGTACTTGACGGGCGTTAGAAAGGGAAGGGCAGAGTCTGGGGTAGGGCTCTTTATCAGGAATACCATTGCACGCAGCATAGTTTCTGTTAGGCACTTAAATGAGCGAATGATGTGGGTAGATTTGTCAGTTGGAGGAATTAGGACAAGAATTGTGTCCGTGTATTCACCTTGTGAGTGTGCAGATGAGGATGAAGTTGATAAGTTTTATGAAGCATTGAGTGATGGTGGTGGTGGTGATTATTGTTTTAAGAGGAAGTACAACTAGGCAACCATCCTCTATATAACACTAATCAGAGTGAAAATATGGAAGGGGTCCGACACTTCGAAATATGAAGATATCGGCCAAAGGAAGACAAGGGCCACGAAGGGCGTGAAAATGAAAGACTCCCTAGCCCTCGCAAACCTAATAGCGTCAGGGTCGGAAAAGAACAAGAGTTAACCAAGGGAGGTCGGATAGGATAGATGAAAGTGAGGAGCCCGGCACAAGTAAGTGGAAGCAATGCCAGGACTCAGCTGAGGGCCCCGTGGTCGCCAACCCACGCTCCAAAGTTCAGAGCCCCTGGGGCCCATTGAGTGACATCGTGGTCAGGATCAACAGCAAGGATAGAATAGTGCTAATGGGCTATTTCAATGCGAGAGTTGGGAATAGAATTGTGACCGTTCGTAGACGCCTGGTTCGAAGGTAACAATAAACTTCATAATGTGCTCAGCTAGAATTCAGTGGTTTACATGATCCTCCACTCAGGGCATGGCCCTTCGGAGAGAAAGCGGTCACATCTTATCAATAATTAATCAGATAAAGATCCAACATCATTATGTTCCAATATACCAAGTTCACTTAAATTAAGCATGAAATGAAAATCGCAACAAGAAATTGGAAGGACAATAACTATAATAAAATAAAATTAACTGACTCTAATCAAACAAAGAGGATAAACAAAGTAATAAAAAAATATCCTCGTGCATTTTCTATCGCAGTGTACTAGGTGGTGGTGGTGGTGATTTTTGTTTTAAGAGGAAATACAACGAGGTAATCATCCTCTCTGAACAAATAAGTGGAAAAGAAATTTAAAATATAAAACAAAATTATTTATTCAACAAAGGAATTTGGAAACGCAGTACAAAATAAAACCAAAAAAAAATTATAAAACTAGGCCGAAAGGATTACTAACGTATCAAAAGGGAACGTACGTTCCCTGAGTAACAGTACACTCGTAATTTACATACCCTTGATAAGTCCACTGTCGCACATAAAGCGGATGACGAGATCAGCATTAGTCGCGTCATCGGCTAGTATGCGTTCGAGTGTTTCCTGCAGGCCGAGGCTCCGTCTTAGGCCAGACAGATCGGCGCACTCTGTGAGGATGTGGGCCACGGTGAAGTCGGCACCACAAGAACACACTGGGGGGTCTTCCCTCTTTAGGAGATAAGAGTGCGTGGATCGTAAATGACGTATCCTCAGCCTGCAAAGTACTATGGCCTCTCTCCGTGAAGGTCGGAAAGAGGACCGCCACACGGTAGTTGTCTTCTTAATTGCTCTCAGCTTGTTGGGAGTTCGGATATCTAGAAAATCCGATTCCCAGAACGCCAAGATGGTTCGACGTAGCTGAGAACAAATATCCTTAGCAGGTACATTGACGGGTCTTGGAGGTAAAAGTGCAGCTTCCTTTGCTGCTTCATCCGCAAGTTCGTTTCCCGCAATCCCAATGTGGCTTGGAAGCCACGCGAAAGTGATTCTGGTGCTAGCATCGCTTAACCTGGCTAGAAGGTCATGTATCTGCTGCACCAGTGGGTGTTGCGAGAAACAGGTTTCAATAGACTGCAGAGAGCTTAACGAATCGGTACACAACAGAAAGTGGCTTCTTTCGTCACGCAGTGCAAACTGCAGAGCCTCTAAGATGGCGTAAAGCTCTGCAGTATACACGCTACATACTTTAGGGAGCGAGACCTTCGTACTTATATCATCAATGACAAAAGAGCAACCAACATTATCTCCGATTTTAGAACCATCCGTGAAGATAAGTCTCGCGGCCGGATATTGGTGAACAAAGTCCTGGAAATACCTCCGATGAACGGAGGAATCCGTGTTCACCTAGGGTCCACGGAGTAGATCTGGACGTATGTCCGGTCGCGGAACCAACCACGGAGGTACCTCGCTAAGAGTTCGTTCAAGACAACCACCGATATCAATATTCAAATCATGACACAAGCTATCAATCCGAAACCCAACCGGCCGTGTGGCATTCGGCCAGTCTTGGCACCGCTGGTGGTATTGGGTGCGATAGATGCATTGATAGCTTGGATATAGCGGCATTTCACGAATTTTGGCAGCGTACGTTAGGAGTAACTGCTGCCTCCTTATCCGTAAAGGTGGAACTCCAGCTTCAGCGAGCAGGCTGGGAATGGGGCTAGTACGGAAAGCACCCGTTGCCAGCCTTACTCCACTATGGTGAATACTGTCTAAGGCCCGGTTTCACAGTTTGAGTTTAAGCCGAAGCTTTAGTAAGCCACGCACGCCGCTTAAGCAAGGCTTACTCTTTGGCTTAAACACTACGAGTTTCACAGTAGGGGGGCCATGTGCAGCTTTACTAAGCTGAACACTCCGAAGTTGGTAATGCTTGCGCATGCGCAATTATTCAATTCTCATCTTTGTTTACATCCGTAGCCTATGATTGATTGACTTGTAGGTTATACATCGTTTATCAGCCAAGATAATTTAGAAAAATGAACAGAAAATGTGATTCCAATAATAGTAACAAAAATAAAGTTTAAAAAAAGGTCACTCGCCCGTCCTGCTGACACGTATTACCACTACAGTCTAAAATGGCCATAACTTCTGAACCATTCATGCAAATAATGTCCTGACAAGGTTATTGTAATCCTTGTAAAATACTGGAGGAGGTCAAACAATTTATTTCGATAAGGAATTCGAGGATAATATCGAAATATTTATTTAATGTTAAGGAGTTATATTTTTTTACCGCTGAGTACAGCATAAAATCGCTTCTAGAGGGCAAACGGTTGGAAATAGGTATATACTATCGCGGACTTTTTTGTAGAGGTCTCTATGCTCTACAATTCGTACGCTTACACTTGGGGTCTATCGTTGATGGTTCACGCAGCGTAAGCCAAGAAAGCAAGTGACCGAACGATATTTTGGCTCTTTTACTGTATATCGGAACACGGAAACTGTATTATTTCACGAGCCTCGAAACATATTCCGAAATATAAGTTATTTAATGTTAATGTTATTGGTTTTACGTCCCACTAACTATGAATTTGAGCACCTTCACAACAGGACTAAGACAGGATCGAACCTGCCAAGTTGGGCTATAGGAAGGCCAGCGCTCTACCATCTGAACCAAATCCTTAGCTTAAACCTCAGTTTCATACAGCTTAAGCCAGTCACAGATAAGCTCGGCTTAACACTTGCACTCCCCCTGTGAAACTCGTCCGGAGTTTAAGCTCCCGCTTAAGCCCGATCCAAGGCTTAAGCGTATACTGTGAAACCGGGCCTAAAAGGCTCAGCGTAGATTTTGATGCTGAGCCATAAGCCGCACTTCCATAGTCAATCCGGGAGAGGACCGTCGCCGTGTAAAATCGTAGCAGTACCGCACGGTCAGCCCCCCACGAAGTGCCGCTGAGAAACTTAAGCATGTTAAGTCCCTTCATGCAGGCAACCTTCAACTGACGGATGTGGGGTGGTGGTGGTGGTGGTGGTGATTATTGTTTTAAGAGGAAGTACAACTAGGCAACCATCCTCTATATAACACTAATCAGAGAGAAAAATGGAAGGGGTCCGACACTTCGAAAAATGAAGGTATCGGCCAAAGGAAGACAAGGGCCACGAAGGGCGTGAAAATGAAAGACTCCCTAGCCCTCGCAAACCTAATAGCGTCGGGGTCGGAAAAGAACAAGAGTTGACCAAGGGAGGTCGGATAGGATAGATGAAAGTGAGGAGCCTGGCACAAGTAAGTGGAAGAAATGCCAGGACTCAGCTGAGGGCCCCGTGGTCGCCAACCCACGCTCCATAGTTCAGAGCCCCTGGGGCCGACGGATGTGGGGCTGCCACGTAAGTCACTTATCAAATTGGAGACCCAGGAATTTGCAGGTGTCAACCACTGGTAAGACACTGTTTCGCAAGCGGAGCTCTGATTCGGGATGCACAGGTCGACGTTGACAGAAGTGTACAACTGAGGTTTTCGCTGCTGAAAATCGAAAACCATGTTGCAGGGCCCATCTGTCGACTCGGTTAATAGCTTGCTGTAGCTGTCTCTCTGCAAACGCCACCCTTCCGGAGCTGTAATGTAGAGCTAAGTCGTCTACATACAGCGATGGAACGACTGCGGGCCCAGCAGCGGCAAGTGGTGGTGGTGGTGATTATTGTTTTAAGAGGAAGTACAACTAGGCAACCATCCTCTACATAACACTAATCAGAGGGAAAAAATGGAAGGGGCCCGACACTTCGAAAAATGAAGGTATCAGCCAAAGGAAGATAAGGGCCACGAAGGGCGTGAAAATGAAAGACTCCCTAGCCCTCGCAAACCTAATAGCGTCGGGGTCGGAAAAGAACAAGAGTTGACCAAGAGAGGTCGGATAGGATAGATGAAAGTGAGGAGCCTGGCATAAGTAAGTGGAAGCAATGCCAGAACACAGCTGAGGGCCCCGTGGTCGCCAACCCACGCTCCAAAGTTCAGAGCCCCTGGGGTGCCCAGCAGCGGCAACTATGCCGTGATGGCGATTGCGAACAGCGTGACACTCAGTACCGTTCCCTGAGGTACTCCATTTTCCTGAACGTAATATTGAGAAAATGCATTCCCTACTCGGACTCGAAAGAGACGGAGGGACATGAAGTTCTCAATAAACGTTGGCAAATTTCCCCGAAATCCCCACTGGTGTAGAGTGGAGAGAATCCCATATCGCCAGGTAGTATCGTAAGCTTTTTCCAGGTCAAAAAGACGGCGACTAGGTGTTCCTTCCGGAGAAAGGCCTCCTGAATGGCGCTCTCCAGTCTGACCAGATGATCAGTGGCAGACCGATGAGAGCGAAAACCACACTGGTAGTTAGACAAGAGGCCCTCCCTTTCCATGGCTCACACAAGACGCCGGTTAACCATCCTTTCAAATAGCTTACAGAGGCCATTTGTAAGGCATATTGGCCTATAACTATCCAGAAGTTTTGGATCTTTACCTGGCTTGGGAATTGGTATTACAATTCCCTCACGCCATTGAGATGGAAACACTCCCTCACTCCATATTCTGTTGAATAGGGTGAGGATATCCTTGAGACATCTGTCACTCAAATGCTTAAGCATTTGATTATGGGTTTTGTCCGGTCCAGGAGTCGTATCTCTGCATAGCGCAAGTGCACTTCGCAACTCCCACTCCGTGAAGTCCACGTTGTAGGGATGAGAAGCACTAGAGGCAAAACAGAGATGGTGGGCCTCTGCTTTGCGCTTAATTGGAAGAAATGCAGGGTCGTATTTCCTAGAGCTGGACGTATCTGCGAAATGTGACGCGATGTGGTCTGCAATGGTGGTGGTGGTGGTGATTAATGTTTTAAGAGGAAGTACAACTAGGCAACCATCCTCTATATAACACTAATTAGAGGGGGAAAAAAGGAAGGGATCCGACATTTCGAAAAATGAAGATATCGGTCAAAGAAAGACAAGGGCCACGAAGGGCGTGAAAATGAAAGACTCCCTAGCCCTCGCAAACCTAATAGCGTCGGGGTCGGAAAAGAACAAGAGTTAACCAAGGGAGGTCGGATAGGATAGATGAAAGTGAGGAGCCTGGCACAAGTAAGTGGAAGCAATGCCAGGACTCAGCTAAGGGCCCCGTGGTCGCCAACCCACGCTCCAAAGTTCAGAGCCCCTGGGGCGTGGTCTGCAATGACTGAAGGAATCGTAACTATATCTCCATTAATGGAGATTCCGGGTACTGAGGGCACATTCTGTACTCCGACAATACGGCGGAGTTTAGTCCACACTTGTGATGACGGAGTATGTG
Organism: Anabrus simplex; assembly: GCF_040414725.1. NCBI lineage: Eukaryota > Metazoa > Arthropoda > Insecta > Orthoptera > Tettigoniidae > Anabrus > Anabrus simplex. The sequence goes on from NC_090265.1 coordinate 699,021,629, forward strand.
CCGTGATGGATGACACATACTTTTCCCACGTAGCTTTCTTACTTTCTCGAATCAAAAAACGGGCCTTCGCGCGCAGACGCTTAAATGCGATATGATTGGCCATCGTAGGATTCCGACGATAATGCTTAAAAGCCCATCGCGGATCACGTATGGCTGCTGCAATATCGTCCGTCCACCATGGGACCTGTTTCCGGCGACGAATACCGGACGAGGAAGGAATTGTTTCCTCTGCGTGGTGGTGGTGGTGATTAATGTTTTAAGAGGAAGTACAACTAGGCAACCATCCTCTATATAACACTAATTAGAGGGAAAAAAAGGAAGGGATTCGACACTTCGAAAAATGAAGATATCGGTCAAAGAAAGACAAGGGCCACGAAGGGCGTGAAAATGAAAGACTCCCTAGCCCTCGCAAACCTAATAGCGTCGGGGTCGGAAAAGAACAAGAGTTGACCAAGGGAGGTCGGATAGGATAGATGAAAGTGAGGAGCCTGGCACAAGTAAGTGGAAGCAATGCCAGGACTCAGCTGAGGGCCCCGTGGTCGCCAACCAACGCTCCAAAGTTCAGAGCCCCTGGGGCCCCTTTTAGTCGCCTCTTACGACAGGCAGGGGATACCGTGGGTGTTATTCTACTGCCCCCACCCACAGGGGGATGCTTCCTCTGCTGCAGCCAAAATTCCAGTAGTAATGGAAGAGACGTGGTCGTCAACAGACTCCAGCATATCATCAGCCATCACTGCGCGTTTTGTAAATTCTGGCCAATTTGCCCGCCGAAGTAACCAGCGCTTGGGTACTTCGGACTGTCTTTGATTCAAGAGAGACAGAATTATCGGGAAGTGGTCACTATCACAGGGGTCGTCGTGAACTTGCTACCGTAGCAGGGGAACTAGCGCACGGCTACACAAAGTGACATCCAGGTGTGAGATTGTGCCATGCGCGCTACTGAAATGTGTCGGTTCCCCTGTATTGAGCACACAAAGATCAAATAGGTTGATCATTCGCTCGAGCTACCTCCGGTGGTGGTGGTGATTATTGTTTTAAGAGGAAGTACAACTAGGCAACCATCCTCTATATAACACTATCAGAGGGAAAAATGGAAGGGATCCGACACTTCGAAAAATGAAGGTATCGAGCTACCTCCCCCTAGAACAGGAAGACGGAGAACCCCATAGTGTGTTACGAGCGTTCACATCCCCCAGCATGAGGAAAGGAGGAGGCAACTGAGCGATCAAATCTTGTAGTGCATGCATATCAAGGATATAATCCGGTGGAAAGTACACGTTGCAAACCGTTGTCATTACTGGCAACGGAGTGCGAACTGCAACTGCATCTAGCTGAGTACGGAGCGGTACTTCTTCGCTGAAGATGTCGGAGCGAACTAGGGTACAAACGCCCCCAGTTGCCGCGCCATCCACAGCTACTCTGTCTTTGGAATAAAGACGATATCCTCGCATAGTCGTGTCGTGTCCAGGTCTCAAACGAGATTCCTGTAGACAGAATATGGAGGCCGCATAGACGAATATCAGTTGACGTAACTCAGTGGTAACTACTGCAGTTCCACTGCAATAGTGCCATTGTGTGGATTGGTAGTGTTGCGAAATTAGGACAATTGCTTGCCCTTCTTTTTGTCAACTACCTGCCATTTTCCGCCGTTGTTGTCGGTATTGTCGTCACCATCCACGACAATGAGTGGTTCAGTCTCCATTGTCTCCTCAGAAGAAGGAGGCGCAGTGACTGGACCCTCCGCGGACGGTGATCTCATTGGTCTGGAACAGTGGGCCTTCTTCCTGGGAGAACTAGGTTCTCCAGAAAGTGATCGAACAAGAGGGCGTCGGGGCCTCTCGCTCTTGCCCACCGTTTCTCTCTTTTTGGGAGGAGAGCCGGAAGATGGCCTGCCGGATTTCTTCGGTGATCCTGTGGTGGTGGTGGTGGTGATTATTGTTTTAAGAGGAAGTACAACTAGGCAACTATCCTCTATTTAACACTAATCAGAGGGAAATAATGGAAGGGATCCGACAGTTCGAAGAATGAAGATATCGGCCAAAGGAAGACAAGGGCCACGAAGGGCGTGAAAATGAAAGACTCCCTATCCCTCGCAAACCTAATAGCGTCGGGGTCTGAAAAGAACAAGGGTTGACCGAGGGAGGTCGGATAGGATAGACGAAAGTGAGGAGCCTGGCACAAGTAAGTGGAAGCAATGCCGGGACTCAGCTAAGGGCCCCGTGGTCGCCAATCCACGCTCCAAAGTTCAGAGCCCCTCGGGCCCCTTTTAGTCGCCTCTTACGACAGGCAGGGGATACCGTGGGTGTTATTCTACCGCCCCCACCCACAGGGGGTGATCCTGTGGACCCCGACTGAGTTGGAGAAGGCTTCTTCTCCAATTTTTTGAGGGAGCTCTGTGGCTTCACCTGCTCCTCCTTTATGACCTGGGCATTGGAAGGACGGCTGGACTTTCCAGCCCTATTTGGGGAAGTCTTTCCCCCCGCCCTGTTGGGGGAGGACTTCCCAGCCGAACGTTCCTGGGAAGGGCCCTTCCCAGGCAACGTCGACAGTAACGCTCTTTTCGGTGCTTCACATGCTGAATCTCCAGTTTCTTTAGTTACTGAATTTTGTTGCTGGCTTTGACTTTCCAATGCATTTTCAGTACCGGTGTTCTGTACAAAACTCTGTGGAGTGGTCCGTACGTTTGCGACCTTTTCCGCGAATGAGATGGAGAACTCCGGAGCAGCCATGGATTTGAACTTCCTCCGGGCGTCTGGATAAGATAGCTTATCCAGCGTTTTTATCTCCTGGATCTTCTTCTCCTGCTTGAATGTGGGGCACTCCTTGGAGATAGGAGCATGCTTACCCGGGCAGTTGACGCACACAGGTGGTGGTGTGCATTCAACCGCAGCATGCTCGCACTTCCCACACATTTTGCTGGTCGTTGAACCTGTACATCGCAATGAGGTGTGGCCAAACTTTTGACAGTTATAACACCTCATTGGTGCCGGAATGTACGGACGAACAGTCAGGCGATACATTGCTACCTTTATTCGTTCAGGTATGGTCTCAGCGTAGAAGGTAAGGATGAAAGCACCCGTATCGAGTAGCTTATCACCCACACGCCTCTTCAACCTCTTCACGTCGGTTACACCCCGACGTGCTAGGTACCGGATCATTGTATCATCGGAAGACTTAACCAAATCCCTGTGGAATATAACTCCCTTGCAGGAGTTAAGGGTTTGGTGCTTCTCGATTTTCACCTCTACCTTACCGAATAACTTGGCTTTAAGTAGCCGCCTGGACTATTCAGCCGTAGATGTCTTGATAAGTACGGATCCATCTCGGAGATTGCGCATCTCGTCGACTTCACCAGCAACAATTTCTTCGATTGAATTGCTTATCATAAAAGGACATTCGTCAAGGAAACTTTTACCATCGACCCTGGAAGCAACCAGGAATCGAGGAAGACGTTCGTCACTTACATAATCCACTGGAACTGGAGTATACCGCTTGCGTTTCTTGGCAATCTTGGACGCAGTTTTTTGAAGGGTGCCACCCTTTGAATTAGTAGAAAGTAAAGAGAGAGGTTCCGTCTTTTGTCCCACGAGTACCCACGGAAATATGAGGTCGACCTCCGGCAGAGCCAAGGAGATTTACCGGAGGCAAGGCTATATACTCCAGAGGGCGCCCGGTATCTGGAGGGGGTCGCTTGGAACTACTCTCCCAGTTGCCATGCATCACCTCGCCACGACCCGAAACTTGTGATTGGGGGAGGATAAAACCTCCGTACTAACCTAATTATTTTTTAATTTAATTTTTTAATTTATTTTTCAATTTTTTTATTTTTTATTTTATTTTTTCTGTAATATCTAACCTAATCTACCCGAGGCAGAGAGGGTGGCCAGACAGGGAGAGGAATGAAATTAAAGATGGTGAGAATAGAAGGGTAGAAATAGTGATGAAGAATAAAGTGCACAGACACCTCTCAAGCAACTCGGGGGACACCTTGTTAGTCTGGCCCTACACCGAAGCCTATCCAGCATGGGTAACCCTGAGCTGGCACAGCCCTCGGGATCAACAAGCACACAAGCCCCCACACCGACTTCAAGGTCATGGTGTTCCTAGAGGGGGCGCACTGTACTAGAGATCAAGTCCTTCTTGAAAACTGTCAATCATGAAATTCAAATATCATCATCACTCACAACACTTCGACATATTTAAATAATTGTAAATATAATGGAAAATCAGCAGTTTGTCTTTTTTCCCTCATCTTGTTTGTTCATTCGTTATCACACTTGTTAGCCGTACTTTGTCCTCCCCGTTCTACCTACTCCTATTGGTCTCATTGTAACCCATAGCTAGCTAAATAATAACTTGAATTTCCCAACGGTTCTTTGATAAACACAGAAAACCATTTCAAATACATAACAAAAATATTATCGCTCCATAATTGAGTAACTGCATGCCATCATCCAACCAACGGCATCGCATAGCTGCACCTGAAATAAAGTACTAACTACTGACATGTACAAGAAAAAGATCAAATACCAGAAGGTCTGCGTTGCATCTGCGCCTCTCCGTCCTGCTGAAATAACGCTACAGCACCAACTCACTACCTCAAGCAAATGCTACAAGTATTAACATACAGTACAGGTGACAAAGATCTCAAAATCCAACTACCGTTCAAGTAGCTTGTCAAAGATCCTACTTATGTGTCCGCTTAAACATCCCACTATTTATGTGATCAAATCTTAACTCATTTCAGTTCATATGCTCAATCAAACTCTTCGAACGCATTCAATCAATGCTAAATATATTGCTCATTTATCAGATACAATATGCGCGGCGAACCTACCCTTCAATAACACTATCCTAACACATTGGTCATCTCGAAGAATTAACTCACTAACGCAATACACAATTCAATAAATCATTCACTAATTATGTCGCATCAACTATACCTTTAGATGACCCTACATGCCTTACGCCACCATAATATACACCGCATAATAGAACAATCATCATTCCCTAAATAAATAGGCAAATGTCATTGAAGAGCTTCACTATTATACGTACCAATATCACATAATCCGATTAAATAAACACATCACAACACCTCGCGGAATTATTACATCAAAGGATCGCCACATCAATTATCTCACACATTGGTACATTGAAACTTACCTGTAACATTCAAGATCGCATATTCACTTCACAGTTGTTCCAATAATTCGAAAGCTACGCAGAAAAGATCGCGCCTAACCAAATATTTACCGACGGTGAACGATATTCTAGCATGTGCAGTCGTATAATAAAACGTTGAACTAACACCATTAATACGTTAGGTTATTCAAGTTATTTCACTTTAGATCACCTGTGTAATATTAAAAATCTACATCTACTATAAGCAGCTACAGGTAAAGCAAAGGGACAAAGTACGTCTACTCATCTGGTCTTCACTTCGTGGTAAGGGTAGTGGTAGTCAGGTCATTCGTTCCAAACCATCTCATCCATTTCGGCAGAGCCCGGATCCACCAGGGATCCTACCAGTTTACTCAGACATTTTCTCCATATGGATTTCCTGGTTCAACTGAAAGTAGCATTTTTGGCTTCAACCTGAAACTTGTACGGAAACAGTTACCAAAAGTTCATACAGATTTACAACTCCACTTTCATAGATCAATACTGGCCTGTATGAATTAACGTCGTTTAATGCTATTTGAGCTTATTAAATGCTGTTTAGCCCTCAACTTTACAAATCTTCCGTGTTTTTATACGCATACAAGAGCTACGCTCACTATTTGCTTCTCGATCGATTTCGTTATACAAGAATTGACATAAAAGCAAAATTCCAACTTCATTATTTACAATAATAATAATAAGGTTGCTTTTCATGAACCACAGAGCTACTATCTTAACTTCATTACATGTGATTTTGACATTTGAGGAAACTCGTTACTGCAGAGATTCACAAAGGAACACACGCTACTATTATTTGTTCTTCCAAACATGAAGTACGTCACACCATACGCCTATTAGATGGTCAGCTGTATACAATTCCAAGCTAATCCATGGCCTCCTTGACGTCTTTAAGACTAGATATAATGTCTGGCCTTTCTTCTTCTCAGTTGTTGATATAATTATTTGCTGATATCTGCTTGTAACCGAACTGTTTTTCATGCGGTCCGCTGTATACCACGGGGTTCTGAGCTCGATCTTCTGATTTCCGCCCACAAGATCTACCGTAAATTTGCGAGTTGTGTCGGCTCATATATTACGAACATATAATATCGCCGTGCGTCGACAATTTATCTTACTTCCATGCCGTCCATATGCATCTGTTTGACTTATGACCTTCAATGACTCGCTGACACATGATTATACGTCATTGAAAGGTCATAATATGGAAGCAAATGGTTATGGGAAGCATTTGCTGGACTTCTGTGCTAGTATGGGTTTAGCTGTTACGAATACATTCTTCAAGCATAAGGCTATACACCGCTACACATGGGAGGCTAGGGATACCAGATCCATAATAGACTATATCTTAACCGACTTCGAATTCAGGAAATCCGTTAGGAATGTACGAGTTTTTGGCGGATTTTTCGGTGATACAGACCACTATCTGATCTGTAGTGAACTAAGTATCTCTAGGCCTAGGGTAGAGAAAGTGAAATCTGTCTGCAAACGAATAAGGGTAGAAAATCTCCAGGACGAGGAAATTAGACAGAAGTACATGGATATGATTAGTGAGAAGTTTCGAACAGGGTGGTGGTGGTGATTATTGTTTTAAGAGGAAGTACAACTAGGCAACCATCCTCTATATAACTCTAATCAGAGGGAAAAATGGAAGGGATCCGACAGGTGTGGTGGTGGTGATTATTGTTTTAAGAGGAAGTACAACTAGGTAATCATCCTCTATTTAACACTAATCAGAGGGAAAAAGTGGTGGTGGTGGTGATTATTGTTTTAAGAGGAAGTACAACTAGGCAACCATCCTCTATATAACACTAATCAGAAGGAAAAAAAGGAAGGGATCCGACACTTCGAAAAATGAAGATATCGGCCAAAGGAAGACAAGGGCCACGAAGGGCGTGAAAATGAAAGACTCCCTAGCCCTCGCAAACCTAATAGCGTCGGGGTCGGAAAAGAACAAGAGTTGACCAAGGGAGGTCGGATAGGATAGATGAAAGTGAGGAGCCTGGCACAAGTAAGTGGAAGCAATGCCAGGACTCAGCTGAGGGCCCCGAGGTCGCCAACCCACGCTCCAAAGTTCAGAGCCCCTGGGGCCCCTTTTAGTCGCCTCTTACGACAGGCAGGGGATACCGTGGGTGTTATTCTACCGCCCCCACCCACAGGGGGATCAGAGGGAAAAACGGAAGGGGTCCAACACTTCGAAAAATGAAGTTATCGGCCAAAGAAAGGCAAGGGCCACGAAGGGCGTGAAAATGAAAGACTCCCTAGCCCTCGCAAACCTAATAGCGTCGGGGTCGGAAAAGTACAAGAGATGACCAAGGGAGGTCGGATAGGATAGATGAAAGTGAGGAGCCTGGCACAAGTAAGTGGAAGCAATGTCAGGACACAGATGAGGGCCCCGTGGTCGCCAACCCACGCTCTAAAGTTCAGAGCCCTTGAGGCCCCTTTTAGTCGCCTCTTACGACAGGCAGGGGATACCGTGGGTGTTATTCTACCGCCCCCACCCACAGGGGGAGGGATCCGACACTTCGAAAAATGAAGATATCGGCCAAAGGAAGACAAGGGCCACGAAGGGCGTAAAAATGAAAGACTCCCTAGCCCTCGCAAACCTAATAGCATCGGGGTCGGAAAAGAACAAGAGTTGACCAAGGGAGGTCGGATAGGATAGATGGAAGTGAGGAGCCTGGCATAAGTAAGTGGAAGCAATGCCAGGACTCAGCTGAGGGCCCCGTGGTCGCCAAACCACGCTCCAAAGTTCAGAGCCCCTGGGGCCCCTTTTAGTCGCCTTTTACGACAGGCAGGGGATACCGTGGGTGATATTCTACCGCCCCCACCCACAGGGGGACCTAGTTTCGAACAGTAGACAGTAAGAAGGTCCAGGATATAGAAAGTGAATGGGTGGCATACAGGGTGGTGGTGGTGGTGGTGATTATTGTTTTAAGAGGAAGTACAACTAGGCAACCATCCTCTATATAACACTAATCAGAGAGAAAAATGGAAGGGGTCCGACACTTCGAAAAATGAAGGTATCGGCCAAAGGAAGACAAGGGCCGCGAAGGGCATGAAAATGAAAGACTCCCTAGCCCTCGCAAACCTAATAGCTTCGGGGTCGGAAAAGAACAAGAGTTGACCAAGGGAGGTCGGATAGGATAGATGAAGGTGAGGAGCCTGGCATAAGTAAGTGGAAGCAATGCTAGGACTCAGCTAAGGGCCCCGTGGTCGCCAATCCACGCTCCAAATTTCAGAGCCCCTGGGGCCCCTTTTAGTCGCCTCTTACGACAGGCAGGGGATACCGTGGGTGTTATTCTACCGCCCCCACCCACAGGGGGACACTGGAGATGTGGAGGGAATATTTTGAACACCTTCTCAATGTAAAAGGAAATCATTCTGGTGCTGTTGCAAACAGCCAAGCTCATGGGGAGGAAGAAAATGATGTTGGTGAAATTATGCTTGAGGAAGTGGAAAGGATGGTAAAAAAAAATCTATTGTCATAAGGCAGCAGGAATAGATGAAATTAGACCTGAAATGGTGAAGTATAGTGGGAAGGCAGGGATGAAATGGCCTCATAGAGTAGTAAAATTAGCGTGGAGTGTTGGTAAGGTACCTTCAGATTGGACAAAAGCAGTAATTGCACCTATCTATACGCATCGGAACAGGAAAGATTGCAAAAACTATCGTGGTATATCATTGATTAGCATACCAGGCAAAGTATTCACTGGCATCTTGGAAGGGAGGGTATGATCAGTCGTTGAGAGTGGTGGTGGTGGTGATTATTGTTTTAAGAGGAAGTACAACTTGGCAACCATCCTCTATATAACACTAATCAGAGGAAAAAAAGGAAGGGATCCGACACTTCGAAAAATGAAGATATCGACCAAAGAAAGACAAGGGCCACGAAGGGCGTGAAAATGAAAGAGGTGGTGATGGTGGTGGTGATTATTGTTTTAAGAGGAACTACAACTAGGCAACCATCCTCTATATAACACTAATCAGAGTGAAAAAACGGAAGGGGTCCAACACTTCGAAAAATGAAGGTATCGGCCAAAGGAAGACAAGGGCCACGAAGGGCGTGAAAATGAAAGACTCCCTAGCCCTCGCAAACCTAATAGCGTCGGGGTCGGAAAAGAATAAGAGTTGACCCAGAGAGGTCGGATAGGATAGATGAAAGTGAGGAGCCTGACACAAGTAATTGGAAGCAATGCCAGGACTCAGCTGAGGGCCCCGTGATTGCCAACCCACGCTCCACAGTTCAGAGCCGATGGGGCCCCTTTTAGTCGCCTCTTACGACAGGCAGGGGATACCGTGGGTGTTATTCTACCACCCCCCACCCACAGGGGGTTCAGTCGTTGAGAGGAAGCTGGATGAAAACCAGTGTGGTTTCAGACCACAGAGAGGCTGTCAGGATCAGATTTTCAGTATGCGCCAGGTAATTGAAAAAATGCTACGAGAAGAATAGGCAGTTGTGTTTATGTTTCGTAGATCTAGAGAAAGCATATGACAGGGTGTCGAGGGAAAATATGTTCACTTTAGTGGGGGGCTATGGAATTGAAGGTAGATTATTAAAATCAATCAAAGGCATTTATGTTGACAATTGGGCTTCAGTGAGAATTGATGGTAGAATGAGTTCTTGGTTCAGGGTACTTACAGGGGTTAGACAAGGCTGTAATCTTTCACCTTTGCTGTTCGTAGTTTACATGGATCATCTGCTAAAAGGTATAAAATGGCAGGGAGGGATTCAGTTAGGAGGAAATGTAGTAAGTAGTTTGGCCTATGCTGACGACTTGGTCTTAATGGCAGACTGTGCCGAAAGCCTGCAGTCTAATATCTTGGAACTTGAAAATAGGTGCAATGAGTATGGTATGAATATTAGCCTCTCGAAGACTAAATTGATGTTAGTGGGTAAGAAATTCAACAGAATTGAATGTCAGATTTGTGATACAAAGCTAGAACAGGTCGATAATTTAAAGTATTTAGGTTGTGTGTTCTCCCAGAATGGTAATATAGTAAGTGAGATTGAATCAAGGTGTAGTAAAGCTAATGCAGTGAGCTCGCAGTTGCGATCAGCAGTATTCTGTAAGAAGGAAGTCAGCTTCCAGACAAAACTATCTTTACATCGGTCTGTTTTCAGACCAACTTTGCTTTACGGGAGCGAAAGCTGGGTGGAAGGTGGTGGTGGTGATTATTGTTTTAAGAGGAAGTACAACTGGGCAACCATCCTCTATATAACACTAATCAGAAAGAAAAATGGAAGGGATCCGACACTTCGAAAAATGAAGATATCGGCCAAAGGAAGACAAGGGCCACGAAGGGCGTGAAAATGAAAGACTCCCTAGCCCTCGCAAACCTAATAGCGTCGGGGTCGGAAAAGAACAAGAGGTGACCAAGGAAGGTCGGATAGGATAGATGAAAGTGAGGTGGTGGTGATTATTGTTTTACGAGGAAGTACAACTAGGCAACCATCCTCTATATAACACTAACCAGAGAGGAAAAATGGAAGGGGTCCGACACTTCGAAAAATGAAGGTATCGGCCAAAGGAAGGCAAGGGCCACGAAGGGCGTGAAAATGAAAGACTCCCTAGCCCTCGCAAACCTAATAGCGTCGGGGTCGGAAAAGAACAAGAGTTGACCAAGGGAGGTCGGATAGGATAGATGAAAGTGAGGAGCCTGGCACAAGTGAGTGGAAGCAATGCCAGGACTCAGCTAAGGGTGGTGGTGGTGGTGGTGATTATTGTTTTAAGAGGAAGTACAACTAGGCAACCATCCTCTATATAACACTAATCAGAGAGAAAAAATGGAAGGGTTCCGACACTTCGAAAAATGAAGATATCGGCCAAAGAAAGACAAGGGCCACGAAGAGCGTGAAAATGAAAGACTCCCTAGCCCTCGCAAACCTAATAGCATCGGGGTCGGAAAAGAACAAGAGTTGACCAAGAGAGGTCGGATAGGATAGATGAAAGTGAGGAGCCTGGCACAAGTAAGTGGAAGCAATGCCAGGACTCAGCTGAGGGCCCCGTGGTCGCCAACCCACGCTCCAAAGTTTAGAGCCCCTGGGGCCTCAGCTAAGGGCCCCGTGGTCGCCAACCCACGCTCCTAAGTTCAGAGCCCCTGGGGCCCCTTTTAGTCGCCTCTTACGACAGGCAGGGGATACCGTGGGTGTTATTCTACCGCCCCCACCCACAGGGGGCAGCTGGGTGGAATCAGGATATCTTATTCATAAGTTAGAAGTAACAGACATGAAAGTAACAAGAATGATTGCTGGTAAAAACATGTGGGAACAATTGCAGGAGGGTACTCGGAATGAGGAGATAAAGGCTAATTTAGGAATGAACTCGATGGATGAAGCTGTGCGCATAAACCGGCTTCGGTGGTGGGGTCATGTGAGGCGAATGGAGGAGGATAGGTTACCTAGGAGAATAATGGACTCTGCTATGGAGGGTAAGAGAAGTAGAGGGAGAGGTGGTGGTGGTGATTTTTGTTTTAAGAGGAAGTACAACGAGGTAATCATCCTCTCTGAACAAATAAGTGGAAAAGAAATTTAAAATATAAAACAAAAATTATTTATTCAACAAAGGAATTTGGAAACGCAGTACAAAATAAAACAAAAAATAATTATAAAACTAGGCCGAAAGGATTACTAACGTATCAAAAGGAAACGTACGTTCCATGAGTAACAGTACACTTGTAATTTACATACCCTTGATAAGTCCACTGTCGCACATAAAGCGGATGACGAGATCAGCAGTAGTCGCGTCATCGGCTAGTATGCGTTCGAGTGTTTCCTGCAGGCCGAGGCTCCGTCTTAGGCCAGAGAGATCGGCGCACTCTGTGAGGATGTGGGCCACGGTGATGTCGGCACCACAAGAACACACTGGGGGGTCTTCCCTCTTTAGGAGATAAGAGTGCGTGGATCGTAAATGACCTATCCTCAGCCTGCACAGTACTATGGCCTCTCTCCGTGAAGGTCGGAAAGAGGACCGCCACACGGTAGTTGTCTTCTTAATTGCTCTCAGCTTGTTGGGAGTTCGGATATCTAGCCACACCGATTCCCAGAACGCCAAGATGGTTCGACGTAGCTGAGAACAAATATCCTTAGCAGGTACATTGACGGGTCTTGGAGGTAAAAGTGCAGCTTCCTTTGCTGCTTCATCCGCAAGTTCGTTTCCCGCAATCCCAACGTGGCTTGGAAGCCACGCGAAAGTAATTCTGGTGCTAGCATCGCTTAACCTGGCTAGAAGGTCATGTATCTGCTGCAGTGGCTTCTTTCTTTGCAAACTGCAGAGCCTCTAAGATGGCGTACAGCTCTGCAGTATACACGCTACATACTTTAGGGAGCGAGACCTTCGTACTCATATCATCAATGACAAAAGAGCAACCAACATTATCTCTGATTTTAGAACCATCCGTGAAGATAAGTCTCGCGGCCGGATATTGGTGAACAAAGTCCTGGAAATACCTCCGATGATCGGAGGAGTCCGTGTTCTCCTTGGGTCCACGGAGCAGATCTAGACGTATATCCGGTCGCGGAACCAACCACGGAGGTACCTCGCTAAGAGTTCGTTCAAGACAACCACCGATATCAATATTCAAATCATGACACAAGCTATCAATCCGAAACCCAACCGGCCGTGTGGCATTCGGTCGGTCTTGGCACCGCTGGTGGTATTGGGTGCGATAGATGCATTGATAGCTTGGATGTAGCGGCATTTCACGAATTTTGGCAGCGTACGTTAGGAGTAACTGCTGCCTCCTTATCCGTAAAGGTGGAACTCCAGCTTCAGCGAGCAGGCTGGGAATGGGGCTAGTACGGAAAGCAACCGTTGCCAGCCTTACTCCACTATGGTTAATACTGTCTAAAAGGCTCAGCGTAGATTTTGATGTTGAGCCATAAGCCGCACTTCCATAGTCAATTCGGGAGAGGACCGTCGCCGTGTAAAATCGTAGCAGTACCGCACGGTCAGCCCCCCCACGAAGTGCCGCTGAGAAACTTAAGCATGTTAAGTCTCTTCATGCAGGCAACCTTTAACTGACGGATGTGGGGCTGCCACGTAAGTCTCTTATCAAAATGGAGACCCAGGAATTTGCAGGTGTCAACCACTGGTAAGACACTGTTTCGCAAGCGGAGCTCTGGTTCGGGATGCCCAGGTCGACGTCGACAGAAGTGTACAACTGAGGTTTTCGCTGCTGAAAATCGAAAACCATGTTGCAGGGCCCATCTGTCGACTCGGTTAATAGCTTGCTGTAGCTGTCTCTCTGCAAACGCCACCCTTCCGGAGCTGTAATGTAGAGCTAAGTCGTCTACATGCAGCGATGGAACGACTGCGGGCCCAGCAGCGGCAACTATGCCGTTGATGGCGATTGCGAACAGCGTGACACTCAGTACCGATCCCTGAGGTACTCCATTTTCCTGAACGTAATATTGAGAAAATGCATTCTCTACTCGGACTCGAAAGAGACGGAGGGACGAGAAATTCTCAATAAACGCTGGCAAATTTCCCCGAAATCCCCACTGGTGTAGAGTGGAGAGAATCCCATATCGCCAGGTAGTATCGTAAGCTTTTTCCAGGTCAAAAAACACGGCGACTAGGTGTTCCTTCCGGAGAAAGGCCTCCTGTATGGCACTCTCCAGTCTGACCAGATGATCAGTGGCAGACCGATGAGAGCGAAAACCACACTGGTAGTTAGACAAGAGACCCTCCTTTTCCATGGCCCACACAAGACGCCGGTTAACCATCCTTTCAAATAGCTTACAGAGGCCATTTGTAAGGCATATTGGCCTATAACTATCCAGACATTTTGGATCTTTACCTGTCTTGGGAATTGGTATTACAATTCCCTCACGCCATTGAGATGGAAACACTCCCTCACTCCATATTCTGTTGAATAGGGTGAAGATATCCTTGAGACATCTGTCACTCAAATGCTTAAGCATTTGATTATGGATTTTGTCCGGTCCAGGAGCCGTATCTCTGCATAGAGCAAGTGCACTTCGCAACTCCCACTCCGTGAAGGCCACGTTGTAGGGATGCGAAGCGCTAGAGGCAAAAGAGAGATGGTGGGCCTCTGCTTCGCGCTTAATTGGAAGAAATGCAGGGTCGTATCTCCTAGAGCTGGACGTATCTGCGGAATGTGACGCGATGTGGTCTGCAATGACTGAAGGAATCGTAACTATATCTCCATTCATGGAGATTCCGGGTACAGAGGGCACATTCTGTACTCCGACAATACGGCGGAGTTTAGTCCACACTTGTGATGTCGGAGTATGTGCCGTGATGGATGACACATACTTTTCCCACGTAGCTTTCTTACTTTCTCGAATCAAAAAACGGGCCCTCGCGCGCAGACGCTTAAATGCGATATGATTGGCCATCGTAGGATTCCGACGATAATGCTTAAAAGCCCGTCGGCGATCACGTATGGCTGCTGCAATTTCGTCCGTCCACCATGGGACCTGTTTCCGGCGACGAATACCGGACGAGGAAGGAATTGTTTCCTCTGCAGCAGCCAAAATTCCAGTAGTAATGGAAGAGACGTGGTCGTCAACAGACTCCAGCATATCATCAGCCATCACTGCGCGTTTTGTAAATTCTGGCCAATTTGCCCGCCGAAGTAACCAGCGCTTGGGTACTTCGGACTGTCTTTGATTCAAGAGAGACAGAATTATCGGGAAGTGGTCACTATCACAGAGGTCGTCGTGAACTTGCCACCGTAGCAGGGGAACTAGCGCACGGCTACACAAAGTGACATCCAGGTGTGAGAATGTGCCATGCGCGCTACTGAAATGTGTCGGTTCCCCTGTATTGAGCACACAAAGATCAAATAGGTTGATCATTCGGTCGAGATTCCTCCCCCTAGAACAGGAAGACGGAGAACCCCATAGTGTGTTACGGGCGTTCACATCCCCCAGCATGAGGAAAGGAGGAGGCAACTGAGTGATCAAATCTTGTAGTGCATGCATATCAAGGTTATAATCCGGTGGAAAGTACACGTTGCAAACCGTTGTCATTATTGGCAACGGAGTGCGAACTGCAACTGCATCTAGCTGAGTACGGAGCGGTACTTCTTCGCTGAAGATGTCGGAGCGAACTAGGGTACAAACGCCCCCAGTTGACGCGCCATCCACAGCTACTCTGTCTTTGGAATAAAGACGATATCCTCTCATAGTCGTGTCGTGTCCAGGTCTCAAACGAGATTCCTGTGGACAGACTATGGAGGCCGCATAGACGGATATCAGTTGACGTAACTCAGCTAGGCGACAGTGGTAACTACTGCAGTTCCACTGCAATAGTGCCATTGTGTGGATTGGTAGTGTTGCGAAATTAGGACAATTGCTTGCCCTTCTTTTTGTCAACTACCTGCCATTTTCCGCCGTTGTTGTCGGTATTGTCGTCACCATCCACGACAATGAGTGGTTCAGTCTCCATTGTCTCCTCAGAAGAAGGAGGCGCAGTGACTGGACCCTCCGCGGACGGTGATCTCATTGGTCTGGAACAGTGGGCCTTCTTCCTGGGAGAACTAGGTTCTCCAGAAAGTGATCGAACAAGAGGGCGTCGGGGCCTCTCGCTCTTGCCCACCGTTTCTCTCTTTTTGGGAGGAGAGCCGGCAGATGGCTTGCCGGATTTCTTCGGTGATCCTGTGGACCCCGACTGAGTTGGAGAAGGCTTCTTCTCCATTCTTTTTGAGGGAGCTCTGTGGCTTCACCTTCTCCTCCTTTATGATCTGGCCATTGGAAGGAGGGCTGGCCTTTCCAGCCCTATGTGGGGAAGTCTTTCCCCCCGCCCTGTTGGGGGAGGACTTCCCAGCCGAACGTTCCTGGGAAGGGCTCTTTTCGGTGCTTCGCTCGTTAAAACTCCAGTTTCTTTACTTATTGAATTTTGTTGCTGGCTTTGACTTTTCGATGCATTTTCGGTACTGGTGTTCTGTACAAAACTCTGCGGAGTGATCCGTACGTTTGCGACCTTTTCGGCGAAGGAGATGGAGAACTCCGGAGCAGCCATGGATTTGAACTTCCTCCGGGCGTCTGGATAAGATAGCTTATCCAGCGTTTTTATCTCCTGGATCTTCTTCTCTCGCTTGAATGTGGGGCACTCCTTGGAGATTGGAGCATGCGTACCCGGGCAGTTGACGCACACAGGTGGTGGTGTGCATTCAACCCCAGCATGCTCGCACTTCCCACACATTTTTCAGGTCGTCGAACCTGTACATCGCAATGAGGTGTGGCCAAACGTTTGACAGTTATAACACCTCATTGGTGCCGGAATGTACGGACGAACAGTCAGGCGATACATTGCTACCTTTATTCGTTCAGGTATGGTCTCAGCGTCGAAGGTAAGGATGAAAGCACCCGTATCGAGTAGCTTATCACCCACACGCCTCTTCAACCTCTTCACGTCGGTTACACCCCGACGTGCTAGGTACCGGATCATTGTATCATCGGAAGACTTAACCAAATCCCTGTGGAATATAACTCCCTTGCAGGAGTTAAGGGTTTGGTGCTTCTCGATTTTCACCTCTACCTTACCGAATAACTTGACTTTAAGTAGCCGTCTGGACTGTTCAGCCGTAGATGTCTTGATAAGTACGGATCCATCTCGGAGCTTGCGCATCTCGTCGACTTCACCAGCAACAATTTCTTCAATTGAATTACTTATCATAAAAGGACATTCGTCAAGGAAACTTTTACCATCGAACCTGGAAGCAACCAGGAATCGAGGATTAGTACCCACTATATAAGGAACACCACGGGATAGTACGAGTCCCTGTGGTCAGTACACTTATGTGATGAAAACCATAGGTTTGCGTTGCCAGTAAATGGCGCCGCTATGTGTCGAACACCATAGGTCTGTATTGCATGTGCGAATGTCATTACCTCTGAGTAGTATCATAATGTGTGGAATACCGCGAGTCTACGATACTTTTGATTAGTACCGCACCATGTCAAATACCATGGTTCTACTTTCCAAGCGATAAGTAGCCTACCATT
The DNA here is from genome assembly GCF_040414725.1 of Anabrus simplex. Lineage (NCBI taxonomy): Eukaryota > Metazoa > Arthropoda > Insecta > Orthoptera > Tettigoniidae > Anabrus > Anabrus simplex. Next base: position 699,038,787 of record NC_090265.1, read on the forward strand.
ATGAGAGGCCGATGACCTATATTTTGGACCCCTTTAGCTTGCAAGCATTATCGATTCAGTATTGAGCTATAGAAGCAGTCCCTTGGTCAGTATTACTATTGTTTTCCGTCAGTTTCTGAGACTGAGGCATTGCGGGTCATCTCCACTGATTGTTTCAAGTTCATATCCATCCGTTCATTTTTTGTCCTCACGCTTTTAATTCTGGTCAGTGGAGGATTTCGGATTTTTATTTTCTCAACGCATTTCGTCTCATTTCGTACCATCAGGGGCCGATGACCTAGATGTTAGGCCCCTTAAAACAACAGGCATCATCATCGATCTCGCATTTATTTTGTGTATGTTTTAATATGGCTGATGATGACCCCGAGTAGGGTTGAAACTAGGTCCATGTAATGTAAATACTGTAAATACAACTTAGTATTGAATAGGTGGAAAACTCTACTGTGCGTTATTTGTATGACACACAATTATTTTTACTAATCCGGATTTCTCATTCTCTCTTTCAGAAGGAAAAGAAAATCCACTGATATTCATGAAGAGGTGAGTAAAGAGTACTTAGAGCAATGTAGTGCAGTGGAGAACAATGTTTAAATAGGAAATATAACTGGTAAACCATCCTCTATTGACACTCATCTCATGGTAAATGGGAGAGAGGTAAGATGATTATAGCGTCGGGGTCGGAAAAGAACAAGAGGTGACCAAGGAAGGTCGGACAGGATAGATGAAAGTGAGGAGACTGGAACAAGTAAGTGGAAGCAATACCAGGACTCAGCTAAAGCCCCGTGGTCGCCACGCTCCAAAGTTCAGATGGTGGTGGTGGTGATTATTGTTTTAAGAGGAAGTACAATTGGGCAACCATCCTCTATATAACACTAATCAGAGAGAAAAAAAGGAAGGGGTCCGACACTTCGAAAAATGAAGATACCGGCCAAAGGAAGACAAGGGCCACGAAGGGCGTGAAAATGAAAGACTCCCTAGCCCTCGCAAACCTAATAGCGTCGGGGTAGGAAAGAACAAGAGTTGACCAAGGGAGGTCGGATAGGATAGATAAAAGTGAGGAGCCTGGCACAAGTAAGTGGAAGCAATGCCAGGACTCAGCTAAGGGCCCCGTACTCGCCAACGCACGCTCCAAAGTTCAGAGCCCTTGGGGCCCCTTATAGTCGAATCTTACAACAGGCAGGGGATACCGTGGGTGTTATTCTACCGGCGCCAACCACAGGGGGACCAAAGTTCAGAGCCCATGGGGCCCCTTTTAGTCGCCTCTTACGACAGGCAGGGGATACCGTGTGTGTTATTCTACCGCCCCCACCCACAGGGGGACAACTAGGCAACCATCCTCTATAAACACTAATCGCAGGTAAACAAGGGAAGGGATCCGACACTTCGAAAAATGAAGATATCGGCCAAAGAAAAAGAAGGGCCACAAAAGGCGTGAAAATGAAAGACTCCCTAGCCCTCACAAACCTAATAGCGTCGGGGTCGGAAAAGAACATGAGTTGACCAAGGGATGTCAGATAGGATACATGAAATTAAGGAGTCTGGCACGAGTAAGTGGAAGCAATGCCAGGACTCAGCTAAGAGCCCGGTGGTCGCCAACCCCAGACATATCTAACCATGGTAGTGTGTATATTTAAATGTTATTTTCTCTTTCAGATTACGAGAAGTTGAAAATTCGGTAATAACTACTTGGGTGTGTAACCAGCACAGCAGGTATTGCTTAACCCAGATCTTCCCACAAGATTTAAACTACACTCTTTTTAAAATGTCAGGTGGTGATTATTGTTTTAAGACGAAGTACAACTAGGCAGCTATCATCTATATAACACAAATCAGAGAGAAAAAATGAAGGGATCCGACACTTAGAAAAATGAAGATAATGGTCAAAGAAAGACAAGGGCCACGAAGGGCGTGAAAATGAAAGACTCCCTAGCCTTCGCAAACCTGATAGCGTCGGGGTCGGAAAAGAACAAAAGTTGACCAAGAGAGGTCGGATAGGACAGGTGAAAGTGAGGTGGTGGTGGTGATTATTGTTTTAAGAGGAAGTACAACTAGGCAACCATCCTCTATATAACACTAATCAGAGTGAAAAATGGAAGGGATCCGACACTTCGAACAATGAAGATATCGGCCAAAGGAAGACAAGGGCCACGAAGGGCGTGAAAATGAAAGACTCCCTAGCCCTCGCAAACCTAATAGCGTCGGGGTCGGAAAAGAACAAGAGTTGACCAAGGGAGGTCGGATAGGATAGATGAAAGAGAGGAGCCTGGCACAAGTAAGTGGAGGCAATGCCAGGACACAGCTGAGGGCCCCATGGTCGCCAACCCACGCTCCAAAGTTCAGAGTCCCTGGGGTCCCTTTTAGTCGCCTCTTACGACAGGCAGGGGATACCGTGGGTGTTATTCTACCGCCCCCACCCACAGGGGGTTGAAAGTGAGGAGCCTGTCACAAGTAAGAGAGCCCCTGAGGTGGTGGTGGTGATTATTGTTTTAAGAGGAAGTACAACTAGGCAACCATCCTCTATATAACACTAATCAGAGGGAAAATACGGAAGGGGTCCGACACTTCGAAAAATGAAGATATCGGCCAAAAGTAGACAAGAGCCACGAAGGGCGTGAAAATGAAAGACTCCCTAGCCCTCGCAAACCTAATAGCGTCGGGGTCGGAAAAGAACAAGAGTTGACCAAGAGAGGTCGGATAGGATAGATGAAAGTGAGGAGCCTGGCACAAGTAAGTGGAAGCAATGCCAGGACTCAGCTGAGGGCCCCGTGGTCGCCTACCCACACTCCAAAGTTCAAAGCCCCTGGGCCCCTTTTAGTCGCCACTTACGACAGGCAGAGGATACCGTGGGTGTTATTCTACCGCTCCCACCCACAGGGGGGGAGCCCCTGAGGCCCCATTTAGTCGCCTCTTACGACAGGCAGGGGATACCGTGGGTGTTATTCTACCGCCCCCACCCACAGGGGGATTAAAATGTCAGGTGGTGGTGGCGGTGATTATGGTATTAAGAGGAAGTACAACTAGGCAACCATCCTCTATATAACACTAATCAGAAGGAAAATGGAAGGGATGCGACACTTCGAAAAATGAAGATATCGGCCAAAGGAAGACAAGGGCCACGAAGGGCGTGAAGATGAAAGACTCCCTAGCCCTCGCAAACCTAATAGCGTCGTGGTCGGAAAAGAACAAGAGTTGACCAAGGGAGGTCAGCTAGGATAGAAAAAAGTGAGGATCCTGACACAAGTAAGGGGAAGCAATGCCGGGACTCGGAAAGGGCCCCGTGGCCGCCAACCCACGCTCCAAAATTCAGAGCCCCTGAGGCCCCTTTTATTCGCCTCTTACGACAGGCAAGGTATATCGTGGGTGTTATTCTACCGCCCCCACCCATAGGTGGTGATTATTGTTTTAAGAGGAAGTCCGGTAACCATCCTCTATATAACACTAATCAGAGAGGAAAGATGGAAGGGGTCCGACACTTCGAAAAATGAAGGTATCGGCCAAAGGAAGACAAGGGCCACGAAGGGCATGAAAACGAAAGACTCCCTAGCCCTCGGAAACCTAATAGCGTCGGGGTCGGAAAAGAACAAGAGTTGACCAAGGGAGGTCGGATAGGATAGATGAAATTGAGGAGCCTGGCACAAGTATGTGGAAGCAATACCAGGACTCAGCTAAGGGCCCCGTGGTCGCCAACCCACGCTCCAAAGGTCAGAGCCCTTGAGGCCCCTTTTAGTCGCCTCTTACGACAGGCAGGGGATACGGTGGTGATGGTGGTGATTATTGTTTTAAGAGGAAGTACAACTAGGCAACCATCCACTATATAACACTAATCAGAGGGAAAATATGGTAGGGATCCGACACTTCGAAAAATGAAGATATCGACCAAAGTAAGAGAAGGGCCACGAAGGGCGTGAAAATGAAAGACTCCCTAGCCCTCGCAAACCTAATAGCGTCGGGGTCGGAAAAGAACAAGAGTTGACCAAGAGAGGTCGGATAGGATAGGTGAAAGTGAGGAGCCTGGCACAAGTAAGTGGAAGCAATGCCACAACTCAGCTGAGGTCCCCGTGGTTGCCAACCCACGCTCCAAAGGTCAGAGCCCTTGAGGCCCCTTTTAGTCGCCTCTTACGACAGGCAGGGGATACCGTGGGGGTTATTCTACCGCCCCCACCCACAGGGGGTTGAAAATGAAAGACTCCCTAGCCCTCGCAAACCTAATAGCGTCGGGGTCAGAAAAGAACAAGAGTTGACCAAGGGAGGTCGGACAGGATAGATGAAAGTGAGGTGGTGGTGGTGGTGGTGATTATTGTTTTAAGAGGAAGTACAACTCGGCAACCATCCTCCATATAACACTAATCAGAGGGAAAATATGGAAGGGATCCGACACTTCGAAAAATGAAGATATCGGCCAAAACAAGACAAGGGCCACGAAGGCCGTGAAAATGAAAGACTACCTAGCCTTCGCAAACCTAATAGCATCGGGGTCGGAAAAGAACAAGAGTTGACCAAGTGAGGTCGGATAGGATAGATAAAAGTGAGGAGCCTGGCACAAGTAAGTGGAAGCAATGCCAGGACTCAGCTAAGGGCCCCGTGGTCGCCAACCCACGCTCCAAAGTTCAGAGCCCATGGGGCCCCTTTTAGTCGCCTCTTACGACAGGCAGGAGATACCGTGGGTGTTATTCTACCGCCCCCACCCACAGGGGGAGGACTCAGCTGAGGGCGCCGTGGTCGCCAAGCAACGCTCCAAAGTTCAGATACACTGGTTTCCCCTGTGGGTGGGGGCGGTAGAATAACACCCACGGTATCCCCTGCCTGTCGTAAGAGGCGACTAAAAGGGGCCCCAGGTGGTGGTGGTGGTGATTATTGTTTTAAGAGGAAGTACAACTAGGCAACCATCCTCTATTTATCACTAATCAGAGAGAAGAAATGGAAGGGGTCCGACACTTCGAAAAATGAAGATATCGGCCAAAGGAAGACAAGGGCACAAGTAAGTGAAAGAAATGCCCGGACTCAGCTGAAAGTCTCGTAGTCGCCAACCCATGCTTCAATTTTGAGAGCTCCTGATGCCCCGTTTGGTCGCCTCTTACTACAGGCAGGTGATACCGTGGGTGCTATTCTACCGCCCCCACCCAAAGGGGAAGAAAAAATCGAAATAATCCAACATTTCGGAAAATAAAACTGTCGTCCTCACAAGGGAGGGGCGTGAAAATTTAAGAGGTGGTGGTGGTGGTGATTATTGTTTTAAGAGGAAGTACAACTGGGCAACCATCCTCTATATAACACTAATCAGAGGGGAAAAATGGAAGGGATCCGACACTTCGAAAAATGAAGATATCGGCCAAAGGAAGACAAGGGCCACGAAGGGCATGAAAATGAAAGACTCCCTAGCCCTCGCAAACCTAATAGCGTCGGGGTCGGAAAAGAACAAGAGTTGACCAAGGGAGGTCGGATAGGATAGATGAAAGTGAGGAGCCTGGCACAAGTAAGTGGAAGCAATGCCAGGACTCAGCTGAGGGCCCCGTGGTCGCCAACCCACGCTCCAAATTTCATAGCCCTTGGGGCTGAAAATTTAAGACTCCCAAGCCCTCGCACACCTAATAGCGTCGTGGTCGGAAAAGGACGAGATTTGACCATGAGAAGTCGGATAGAATAGATGAAGGTGAGGAGCCTGGTGGTGGTGGTGATTATTGTTTTAAGAGGAAGTACAACTAGGCAACCATCCTCTATATAACACTAATCAGACGGAAAAATGGAAGGGATCCGACACTTCGAAAAATGAAGATATCGGCCAAAGGAAGACAAGGGCCACGAAGGGCGTGAAAATGAAAGACTCCCTAGCCCTAGCAAACCTAATAGCGTCGGGGTCGGAAAAGAACAAGAGTTGACCAAGAGAGGTCGGATAGGATAGATGAAAGTGAGGAGCCTGACACAAGTAAGTGGAAGCAATGCCAGGACTCAGCTGAGGGCCTCGTGGTCGCCAGCCCACGCTCCAAAGTTCAGAGCCCCTGAGGCCCCTTTTAGTCGCCTCTTACGACAGGCAGGGGATACCGTGGGTGTTATTCTACCGCCCCCACCCACAGGGGGAGAGGAGCCTGGCACAAGAAAGTGGGATCAATGACGTTACTCAGCTAAACGCCCCGTTGGTGGTGGTGGTGATTATTGTTTTAAGAGGAAGTACAACTGGGCAACCATCCTCTATATAACACTAATCAGAGAGAAAAAATGGAAGGGGTCCGACACTTCGAAAAACGAAGATATCGGCCAAGGTGGTGGTGGTGGTGATTATTGTTTTAAGAGGAAGTACAACTGGGCAACCATCCTCTATATAACACTAATCAGAGGAAAAAAGGAAGGTGGTGGTGGTGATTATTGTTTTAAGAGGAAGTACAACTAGGCAACCATCCTCTATTTAACATTAATCAGAGGGAAATAATGGAAGGGATCCGACACTTCGAAGAATGAAGATATCGGCCAAAGAAAGACAAGGGCCACGAAGGGCGTGAAAATGAAAGACTCCCTAGCCCTCGCAAGGTGGTGGTGGTGGTGATTATTGTTTTAAGAGGAAGTACAACTAGGCAATCATCCTCTATTTAACATTAATCAGAGGGAAATAATGGAAGGGATCCGACACTTCGAAGAATGAAGATATCGGCCAAAGAAAGACAAGGGCCACGAAGGGCGTGAAAATGAAAGACTCCCTAGCCCTCGCAAACCTACTAGCGTCGGGGTCAGAAAAGAACAAGAGTTGACCAAGGGAGGTCCGACAGGATAGATTAAAGTGAGGAGCCTGGCACAAGTAAGTGGAAGCAATGCCAGGACTCAGCTAAGGGCCCCGTGGTCGCCAACCCACGCTCCAAAGTTCAGAGCCCCTGGGGCCTAGCCCTCGCAAACCTAATAGCGTCGGGGTCGGAAAAGAACAAGGGTTGACCAAGGGAGGTCGGATAGGATAGATGAAAGTGAGGAGCCTGGCACAAGTAAGTGGAAGCAATGCCAGGACTCAGCTAAGGGCCCCGTGGTCGCCAACCCACGCTCCAAAGTTCAGGGCCCCTGGGGCCCCTTTTAGTCGCCTCTTACGACATGCAGGGGATACCGTTGGTGTTATTCTACCACCCCCACCCACAGGGGGCAAATATCGGCCAAAGTAACACACGGGCTTCGAAGGGCGTGAATATTAAAAACTCCATAGCCCTCGCAAACCTAATAGCGTCGGGTGGTGGTGGTGATTATTGTTTTAAGAGGAAGTACAACTAGGCAACCATCCTCTATGTAACACTAATCAGAGAGAAAGACGGAAGAGATCCGACACTTCGAAAACTGAAGATGTCGGTCAAAGAAAGACAAGGGCCACGAAGGGCGTGAAAATGAAAGACTCCCTAGCCCTCGCAAACCTAATAGCGTCGGGGTCGGAAAAGAACAAGAGTTGACCAAGAGATTTCATATAGGATAGATGAAATTGAGGAGCCTGAATCAAGTAAGTGGAAGCAATGCCAGGACTCATCTGAGGGCCCCGTGGTCGCCAATCCACGCTCCAAAGTTCAGGGTCCCTGGTGGTGGTGGTGGTGATTATTGTTTTAAGAGGAAGTACAACTAGGCAACCATCCTCTCTATAACACTAATCAGAGGGAAGAATAGAAGTGGTCCGACACTTAGAAAAATGAAGATATCGGCCAAAGGAAGACAAGGGCCACGAAGGGCGTGAAAGGTGGTGGTGATTATTGTTTTAAGAGGAAGTACAACTAGGCAACCATCCTCTATATAACACTAACCAGAGGGAAAAATGGAAGGGATCCGATACTTCGAAAAATGAAGATATCGGCCAAAGGAAGACAAGGGCCACGAAGGGCGTGAAAATGAAAGACTCCCTAGCCATCGCAAACCTAATAGCGTCGGGGTCGGAAAAGAACAAGAGTTGACCAAGGGAGGTCGGATAGGATAGCTGAAAGTGAGGAGCCTGACAAAAGTAAGTGGAAGCAATGCCAGGACTCAGCTGAGGGCCCCGTGGTCGCCAACCCACGCTCCAAAGTTCAGAGCCCCTGGGGCGCGAAGGGCGTGAAAATGAAAGACTCCCTAGCCCTCGCAAACCTAATAGCGTCGGGGTCGGAAAAGAACAAGAGTTGACCAAGAGAGGTCGGATAGGATAGATGAAAGTGAGGAGCCTGGCACAAGTAAGTGGAAGCAATGCCAGGACTCAGCTGAGGGCCCCGTGGTCGCCAACCCACGCTCCAAAGTTCAGAGCCCCTGGGGCTCAGGGTCCCTGGGGTGGTGGTGGTGGTGATTATTGTTTTAAGAGGTGGTGGTGGTGGTGGTGATTATTGTTTTAAGAGGAAGTACAACTAGGCAACCATCCTCTATATAACACTAATCAGAGGGAAAAATGGAAGGGATCCGACACTTCGAAAAATGAAGATATCGGCCAAAGTAAGACAAGGGCCAAGAAGGGCGTGAAAATGAAAGACTCCCTAGCCCTCGCAAACCTAATAGCGTCGGGGTCGGAAAAGAACAAGAGTTGACCAAGGGAAGTCGGACAGGATAGATTAAAGTGAGGAGCCTGGCACAAGTAAGTGGAAGCAATGCCAGGACTCAGCTGAGGGCCCCGTGGTCGCCAACCCACGCTCCAAAGTTCAGAGCCCCTGGGGCTATTGTTTTAAGAGGAAGTACAACTAGGCAACCATCCTCTATATAACACTAATCAGAGAGAAAAAATAGAAGGGGTCCGACACTTCGAAAAATGAAGATATCGGCCAAAGGAAGACAAGGGCCACGAACGGCGTGAAAATGAAAGACTCCCTAGCCCTCGCAAACCTAATAGCGTCGGGGTCAGAAGAGAACAAGAGTTGACCAAGAGAGGTCGGGTAGGATAGATGAAAGTGAGGAGCCTGGCACAAGTGGAAGCAATGTCAGGACTCAGCTAAGGGTCCCGTGGTCGCCAACCCACGCTCCAAAGTTCAGAGCCCCTGGAGCCCCTTTTAGTCGCCTCTTACGACAGGCAGGGGATACCGTGGGTGTTATTCTACCGCCCCCACCCACAGGGGTACAAGGGAGGTTGGATAGGAGAGATAAAGGTGAGGAACCATGCATAAGTAAGTGGATAGCAATGCCTGGACTCTGCTAAGGCCCCACGCTCCAAAGTTCCGAGCCCCTGGGTCCTAAAATTCTGAGATCCTAGGTCTCCTTTTAGTCGCTTCTTGCGACTGGCAGGGGAAACCGTGTGTGTTATTCTACCAGCCTCACCCACAGGGGGAATTCTACGGTTCCTCTTGCCCATGTTGTATTCAATGTGTAATGTTCTCATGTTAAGATGTTTACATACTACAGTACCTGAAGAGGGACCCAGCGCTGCTCTTTGCCTCTCTTTCTTTGCTCTGTCAATATACGATGGGAGGTTTCATTAATCAGTTCCTTTTAAGCGAACACGGTTTGTATATTCTCAGATATTGGGGTTTAACTTTGCCTCTCGGGGTATTTCTCTAATTCATCCAACCCTGATTAGGCCTTCATCTTTATATACACGGGTCTGGCTGGAATCTAGTGAATCTGTATTTAGACAATCAGAGTTACATCCCTCCCTATCATCCTAATAAGTAAAGATGATAACCGGGTAAATACTTAAACCGAGGGATCGCAGTAAACAATGCGATCAATAATATCACAGCAGAGAATTTTTAAAAAAACGCGCACAGAACGAGTGTTGATGCCTTATACGTCCGATGAATCGTTCAATCGGGGACAGGTAACGTTTCGAAGTTAAACTCCTCGTGTCTTATTAAAGTACTTACTGTTTTGTCATATAACAATACCGAATACGACATTCCATTGTCATCCATAGTTCAATCTCATGTGTTTACCGAATGACATATCTCACATAAAACTGATGGGATAGGAGTTACAAACTCATTCACCATAATTGTGGAGAAACTGTCAGTCTACTTTCGTAATATCTCAAACTCCCGAGATACATGAACTCTAGGAACTGAAAACAGGTCAAACCGAAATATAACTTATCAGCCCAATAAATTAATCCACAGAATACAAACATCCAAAATTCGCTTCTAAATAATAAATAGTCAAGGCAAAGAATAATGCTATAGGTAAAATTTGACGTCACGCAAGGGCGGGACTCGAAAATAGAAAAAAAAAAAAATGTGATTAAAAGATTTTCCTGGACGAAGGCTTGGAGTGATACACCGGGCGGCTAACATTTTGTGACCTTGCCAAAGCAGTATCAGTTAATAGAGCTCTTAGCAACATGGTTACGATAATATCACAAACAGTTTGTTGATATTCTTTGACCTCACACTGTAACAGAACACATTCTGAAAGGGAAGAAGTAGCAAGTCACCGTATTACGGTCGTAACTTTGAAGGACTTCCGATAGTAGGGCACAGCAGCTTCAAAAACTCCTGCAGGTGCTTCATCAGAGCAACAAATCAAGGTTTTGGGTATGGAAGCCCTCTGTCCTGATGCATAATCAGTTACATTTAGTGGTGTCGAAGCTCTAGGCAGTGAGATATTGCTGACGCAAATATCACACTCCATCCTCTCTTCAACAACACGAACCCAGTACCCGCAAATGAAGACTTCATTTTCTGTTTCTAGATGGATTGAGACATTATCATTTGGATATTTGAGGTTGCTCAAAATGTGTAAACATGAAGACATTTATTTTGTGATTGTCCGTCAGAATTCTTATCATAAGAAATCCTTTATCCTCCTCGGCATAGATCACTTTCTGAAATAAGGTGTAAAGACTACAGCTGCGACAGTAATCTGAGGATATCTAACTACTACCTTCATTACGTCCTTGCCTAGATATAGCCGACAGCCTCTATTCTCTTAATTCCCTTCTAGATGGTATTTCATGGAATCGTATCCCTTCAAGCTGCAAACCACCTTGCCGAAATTTGCAAAATGGTACATAACAGTTGAATATTTCGGGGGAAAATCTGAATTTTCCGTTCTACAAGAAAATTAGGTACCGGTAACTTGCACAGACGGAAGCAAATAAGTACACTTTAAAATAACTTTTCAAATACACTGACTGACAGAGCAAATGCAACACCAAGAAGGAGTGGTTCGAAAGGGATGAAAGTTGGGGAAAAAACAGAGAAGGCACGGACGAATAATTGTTGTTTATTTCAAACCGATATGCAGGTTACACAATGCGCACGGCATCGACTCAGTAGGATGTAGGACCACCGCGAGCGGCGATGCACGCAGAAACACGTCGAGGTACAGAGTCAATAAGAGTGCGGATGGTGTCCTGAGGGATGGTTCTCCATTGTCTGTCAACCATTTGCCACAGTTGGTCGTCCGTACGAGGCTGGGGCAGAGTTTGCAAACGGCGTCCAATGAGATCCCACACGTGTTCGATTGGTGAGAGATCCGGAGAGTACGCTGGCCACGGAAGCATCTGTACACCTCGTAGAGCCTGTTGGGAGATGCGAGCAGTGTGTGGGCGGGCATTATCCTGCTGAAACAGAGCATTGGGCAGCCCCTGAAGGTACGGGAGTGCCACCGGCCGCAGCACATGCTGCATGTAGCGGTGGGCATTTAACGTGCCTTGAATACGCACTAGAGGTGACGTGGAATCATACGCAATAGCGCCCCAAACCATGATGCCGCGTTGTCTAGCGGTAGGGCGCTCCACAGTTACTGCCGGATTTGACCTTTCTCCACGCCGACGCCACACTCGTCTGCGGTGACTATCACTGACAGAACAGAAGCGTGACTCATCGGAGAACACGACGTTCCGCCATTCCCTCATCCAAGTCGCTCTAGCCCGGCACCATGCCAGGCGTGCACGTCTATGCTGTGGAGTCAATGGTAGTCTTCTGAGCGGACGCCGGGAGTGCAGGCCTCCTTCAACCAATCGACGGGAAATTGTTCTGGTCGATATTGGAACAGCCAGGGTGTCTTGCACATGCTGAAGAATGGCGGTTGACGTGGCGTGCGGGGCTGCCACCGCTTGGCGGCCGATGCGCCGATCCTCGCGTGCTGACGTCACTCGGGCTGCGCCTGGACCCCTCGCACGTGCCACATGTCCCTGCGCCAACCATCTTCGCCACAGGCGCTGCACCGTGGACACATCCCTATGGGTATCGGCTGCGATTTGACGAAGCGACCAACCTGCCCTTCTCAGCCCGATCACCATACCCCTCGCAAAGTCGTCTGTCTGCTGGAAATGCCTCCGTTGACGGCGGCCTGGCATTCTTAGCTATACACGTGTCCTGTGGCACACGACAACACGTTCTACAATGACTGTCGGCTGAGAAATCACGGTACGAAGTGGGCCATTCGCCAACGCCGTGTCCCATTTATCGTTCGCTACGTGCGCAGCACAGCGGCGCATTTCACATCATGAGCATACCTCAGTGACGTCAGTCTACCCTGCAATTGGCATAAAGTTCTGACCACTCCTTCTTGGTGTTGCATTTGCTCTGTCAGTCAGTGTATCTATAAGCACAACATGGTTAATGCACTTAACAGTTCTATACAAAATATCACTTTAAAAACGGTAGTTAATAGGCAAGTTTACTCATTGTGCGAAATAACTCAGCTTTTCACACACATATGTATGCATCACATTGCAACACCCACACTGACCGCGAAGATTGTGGGTCTACGAATGCACTCTTACGGCGACTTGAAGATAAATTGGTATTCTCGCCCTCCAGTGTTAAACTAGTGGCATAGAGCAGGCAGTATAAGAGGATCGAGACGGCGGTGGTAAAATCAAATCTCTGGGTGGCGGGAAAAGGCACGTAAGTCGAAAGTGCAACTTTTCAAGAGACACATTTTGCTAATAATTACAAGGAATGTACAAGGGAGAGGTACACAGATAACATATTAATCGTCTTCAGGTAGAGTAAATTTATTTAAACACACGATCTAAAAGGAACGTTAATTTTTCAAATAAATGGGTGACTTAGGTGTTTTTGTACAGGAATTATCACTGACTTAAGTTAGTATTCTCCCATTACATTTCAAGTGTGTTCGCCATTCTCCTAACACATTACCAACCGGTCCGCTGTTGGCGTAGACAATGAAATGAAATGGCGTATGGCTTTAAGTGCCGAGGACAAGTTATGCTCGCCAGATGCAGGTCTTTTGATATGACGCCCGTAGTCGTCCTGCGTGTCATGATGAGGATGAAATGATGATGAGGACGACACAGACACCAGCGAAATTAAGCAATTATGGTTAAAATTCCCGACCCTGCCGGGAATCAAACCCAGGAGCCTGTGACCAAAGGCCAGCACGCTAACCATTTAGCCATGGAACCGGACGGCGAAGACAATTATACTAGGGTAAGAGTCATATACGACGTCCCACGAAATATGATGTGCAATCGCACTGGGACATAATGTCAAATCCGCTGCGCTTTTGTGTTGTTGTAGTGACGTCACCCGAATTGGAAATCCGTCGTTCAATATACAGTGTGTAGGCCTAGCTTATATATGGCCGCTAATTGAGCGATTCTGTTTCCTTTTGGGCAAAAAACAACACTTCTCCAGCTAGAATAGTTTCCGTTGAAGTTCTAGCTTTCCCAGTTAGCATACAATCCTTGTATATTGGGAGGACAGTATAGAGAAACTACGCACATTATTTCAACAAGGACTGCTACTACTTGAGCACCAGGAATGCTGTAAGGCAAGAGTACTCAACGAAACATGAGCTGATTAGAAACCAGAATGCAGGCTCCGTCATAATCGTGGTAATAATGACGGATACTGTTATAGTTCGGAATGTTGGATTGGCTGGACGGGAAAACCACGTATCACTATGAAAATTAGATGGGTTGTGTGAGAATCGATCAGTAATACAAGCTCATGTCGCTTGTTTAGGATACTATGTGCATTCCACTATGGGATAATCATGTTTCACGTAGGGTGTGTACAAGAGTGTGAAAAATTGGCATGACCTTCTCCTGGGTACTCGTTAACATTGTAGTCCATGTGGAATTATGCTCGGCTGCCTGAATATAAGAAAATATTTCTTCCTGAAAAGCTTGAATTGTTTCGTTGAAGGGGGTAGATATGCTCTCTCCTAAAAGCCGGATGGCTTTAACAGAGGTAGTTGGTAAGCCCTCACGTAAATCCATAGAAGGAGGTGGTTTGGGAGGCGAAGGCGTAGTCAGTGTCTCTCGGTATCCCCGTAAATCGAATCCGGGTGTTCTATCTCGTTTGGGTGGGGAAGAGTTGACTACCGCAGTAAACTTCCCTTTCCTGGGCGGAGCATCGGTTAAGCCTTGAGAAGCAGTCCTGGGTAGGAGGGGAATGTTGTATAGACTTAAATTGGTAGATATCTACTTTCTAAGGGGTGAAGGAAGAGGGTTTTGTTCAACTGCCAGCTTCTTCTTTAGTTTTCGTTGACTTTTGTGCTCAGGGAAACGAATTGACCCCACTTGATGCTCACCCGAACAATTTACACATTGCAACCGGATGGCAGCACATTCCTTAGACTCGTGAGTTTGTGCGCAGTTAGCGCACCGAGAGCATTTTGCTCTACAATGTTTATAGTATGGCCTTATCTCTGGCATTTTTTGCAGATTCAAGGTTGTAACACAAAGGCCTGTACCTCAGACCGAACCGGAAATAAGGAAACATATTGAGGTAGTTTATGGCACCTGAATGTAAGTGTGACAGTTCCATTAGGAATATACGTCACTTCCCCATCCTGACAAGAACGCCTATTCATACGTTTTACCTCCACTATACAGCAGGTGCAGAAGATTCCGCAAATGTACAGATTTCATCCTCGAGGAGCTCCCTATCAACACCTCGAATAACTCCAATTTTGTGTGTACAAGAAGATGGAATGGAGGCCTTGAATATCTTTGCCTGTAAGATTTGGTTGCAAAGGGAAAGGTTGACCTTCATTCTGGAGAGGAACTCTATTTGAACTCTATTCCGACCCTTCCTAGAAGTTTGTTGAATGCCAGCAATTTTTCTTTCGTAGAATAATTTCTCAAGTGCCATCGGGTGCATAAAACCCACATTTGTGTTTTCTACAGTTGATTCAACAAAAATGATATAGGCCCGGTATGATTCTCTCGAAACCGTAGGAGGCTAAACCGGATTGTTTGCACTAGACTCGGGAACAGATTGCGGGTTACCATTAATCAAAAGAATATCGTCCATATAAATATAATTACCTTTTTTTGCTAGTGGCTTTACGTCGCACCGACACAATGGCAATGATTGGATCGATAAAGGCCTAGGAGTTGGGGGTAAGCGGCCGTGGCCTTAATAAAGGTACAGCCCAGCATTTGTCTGGTGTGAAAATGGGAAACCACGGGAAACCATATTCAGGGCTGCCGACAGTGCAAATTCTAACCCACTATCTCCCGGATGCAAGCTCAGATTCGCGCGTCCCTAACCGCACGGTCAACCATCTACCAGCACAGTCTCCACCACGTCATTCGAACCACCACTTGACTCCGTTTCGCTAGGCCGGAAGGTTAAAGGAAAGAACCTACCACTTTATCCGGCGAACACTAAGCAGCACCGATAAAAATGAGCAGCTGATAAAAATCAGTCAAGGCGTACCACTTTCCTAGCGAACTCAAAGAAAGGAAAACTGAACACCGACAAATGTCTGTATACACACGCATGTCCACACGAGCTGACGGTCACGAGCGACACATCAGGAAGTGCGGACGTGTGGGTGATCTGAGGAGCGCAAGGTGGGAGTAACGCTACAGCAATACAGGCTAAGAATTGGAAGACAGCACTTTGCAAGATGGTGTTGGAAGAAAGGTGGAGAAGAGAGAGGGAGAGAAATTCGTGGTTATAAAGGACTGTTGGAGATTATGTTGTGTGTGACGGTTATTGCGACGTTGCTGGTGGTAGGAGGTATAGAAAAGAACTCGGGTACGAATCAGGGACCATTCGCTTGGGAGGAACTTGAAGAGATCAAGAGAGTGGTGAAGGAAGCGAGCAAAGGAAAAGAAATAAAGGAAATGATGCAGGAACACCGGGCAACACAAATGAAGGAGATGAAGGACTTAAAAATTTTATAAAAGAAGAAATTGGAGGGGTAAATGACAAGTTAGCGGAGAGAGAAGATGAGGTAGGGAGTTTGAAGAAGAATGTGTATATACTGGAAGAGGAATTGACAGCAATGAAGAAAGATGTGAGGCTAGTGAGGAACGAATCAACAAGAAAACATGTGTTCGTGTATGGTGTACCAGAGGAAGGAACAGAAGCAGAAGTGGGGTTAGTATTGAAAGTGGTGGGCATAGTTTCGAATAAAATGAAGATAAACTTCTCTGAAGTGGATATAGATGATATATATAGAGTAGGAAGGAACAAGGGACATAGGCCGGTGGAGAAAATATTAATTTAACCATTATGGCCGATATAATTCTGAGGAATGCTGAAAATTTGAAAGGATCGAACATTTATTTGAAGGCTGAGACAGAGAAAGAAGACAGGATGCGGTTGGAGATCTTTAAGCAGCATATGTGGCGGGCTAGAGCGCAGGGATTGCGAGCTTAGTGGGGAGGTGTTTGGTGACTTCCGCAGAAATTAGTCACGATCGTGGGCACAGGAGGAACTGCTGAAGATGGAAAAATGTGAGGAGGAAATGAGTTGCAGAAATCGAGAGCAGAGTGACATCAGTGGGGAGAAGGAAGAGAGAAGACGGGACTGTGGTGTCAGCGGTCAGGTGACGGGGATAGCAGAGACCTTGGCGAGTCAGAACAACGCAGGAATGAGTGATTCAACAAACAGGACAATAGACCGAAGTGAAATGAGTTTAGGCAGTGAAGAGGTGAAGGGAGGGAAAAGGATTCAGGGTAGTGACTCAAATAAATAAATAAATAAATAAATAAATAAATAAATAAATAAATAAATAAATAAATAAATAAATAAATAGAGATGGTGATAGGGGTGCTGAATATTGAGGGGTTGATGGGGAAGATAGAGAATAGTGATTTTGTGGATTTAGTGAAATATTTTGAGATTATTGATCTAGTGGAGACGTGGTTAGGCAAAGGGGTTGAAATTACATGGTACGGTTATAGGGTAGTTAACTTGTTAAGGAAAAATAGGGAAGAGGGGCAGAAACCCATGGGGCTTAGTAGTTTTAATAAGTGATGAGGTAGCTGAATGGGTGGAGATGTTACAGAGTAGGGTAGGGGGGAGGGGGTAGTGTGGCTGAGAGTTAAAATGGGGAAGGGGACATCGGAAGCAATTTGCCTGGCCCTGCTTTATAACCATCCGAGCGATTCAATATATGCAAATAAACATTTCTTTGACGAACTGATTGAAGAAATAAACACAATTAAAGGGCTATATGTAGAAGATAGGATGATTCTATTGGGGGATTGGAATGCGAGAGTGAGCAATAGAGTACCGGTGTACGGGAAAAAAAGTAAAAGTAGGCGGGTGGCTCTAAAGAAAGAGTAAGGATAATGGTATAAATAGGTATGGAGAAAGGTTATTAGAGTTATGCGCTATTGAACATTTATTTATTTTAAATGGGTGGATGAAGGGGGATAGTGTGGGAGATTTGAGGTTTCGTATTACAACAAATGGAGGAAGTGAAGAGGATATAGGAATAAGCTCAGAGATAGCGTTAAGGAGAATAATAAGTTTTGAGGTGTTAGAATGTGGGTTAACTGACCATATGCCTATCAAAATAACATTGAGAAGTTTGTTTGCTGATGAGAAGAGCAAGCTGGAGGAAAGTAGGGAAAGATATAGGAATAGAGGATGGAAGTACGTCTGGGATGATAATGTGAAAGAGAAATTGAGACGGGATTTGAAAGAGGAGGGATATACAGTATATATTAAGGATAGGAATTGAAAGGGCGGATAAAAGGAATGATATGGATAGAGTGCTAGAATTAATAGAACTCCCTGTATGGAGGTTGGGGAAGAAAGTGAGGAGAAGGGTAGAGGAAACAAAATAACAAAATGAATGGATGGTTGGATGAAGACTGCAGGAGAAAACGTGAGGTTGTAATGAGAGCCCTAGCGGAGTTTAGAAAGGAGGGGAGCAAGAAAAAAGGAAGGAGTATTGTAAACTGAGAAGGGAATATAAGGAGGTATTGAATGAGAAGAAAAGGGGATGGAAGGAGGTGGAAGGTGAAAAATAAATAGATATTGTAGAGAGAATAAATTTGAGAGGATATGGGAGTCTATAAACAAGATTAGAAGAACGAATAAACGGGATAAAATAGGAGAAAACTAGTGGGTTAGCCATTTTAAAAGACTTTTAGAAGGGAAGGGGAATTTGGGTAGAGAAATAAACAAGTCATATGTAGGAAGGGAATTGGAAGTAGAAATTCCAATATTGGATGAGGAGATAACAAGGCAGGAGGTAATGAGAATATTAAAAATGCCAGATCCAAGGCTGCGGGAGGTGTGAACGGTATTTCCAATAGTGTGTGGAAGGAGGTTGGGGCAAATGAACCGATATTGAGGGGGATTGTGAAATTTTTTAATAGGTTGCTGGAAACGGGGTAATTTCCGAGGGAATGGATGAAGGGGGTATTATGCCCTATTTATAAAATTAAAGGGGCTAGTAGCGATCCTAACAACTATAGAGGAGTTACACTCCTAGACGCGTTGTCGAAGGTGTACACAGGGCTTTTGGCGAATAGGATAACAAATCGGGGGGAACAGTGTGGTAGGATATCTGAGTTTCAAAATTGATTTAGGAAAGGAAGTAGCACAGTCGATGATGTTTGGATTCCGGACACCTTGATTACAAAGTATGAGAGGATAGCAGGTCATAAATTATATGTAGCAGCGATTGACTTAGAAAAAGCTTTCGATACGGTCAGTAGGGAGGCGCTATTTATGAGATTAAGGGAGGTTGGAATGTCGAAGAAAATGAGGGTGGCAATAGAAACAATTTATGAGGAAGTGTTTGTGATGATTAAATTGCAGGATAGAAGGATGAGTAAGTGTTTTGAATCGAATAGCGGGTTGAGACAAGGGTGTAAGCTATCCCCGATATTATTTATTTATAAATAATATTTTAGAGGGCCATGGAGGAGAGGGATGGCAATGTCCTTGGATAGCGAAAATGGAGGTTCCGGGGTTGCTATTCGTGGATGACCTATTTTGGCTTTAACGGCAAGTGGGTTGCAAAAAGTGTAGGATAAGGTAGTTGAGTATACTAGGAAGTGGTCTCTCAGAGTAAATCTAAGAAAGGCTCAGGTAATGGTTTGTAGGAAAAGGGGTGGAAGAAAGAATAAGGAAGTCTGGAGGCTAGATCAGAAAGAAATTAGATCAGGGGGAAAACTGAGTATCTATGTGTAATAATTAGTAAGAATGGTTCTTGGGATGAAGTGTAGGAGGGCTGAATTAAAGGGAAGAGGAGCGCTTGCGGCAGTGGAGGTATTAGAAAAGAAATTTCCAGATATTAAATACAAAATTCAGAAAACGGTGTTTAAATCACTGGTAATGGACAAAATGCTATTTGGGGTGGAAGTATGGGGAATGGAAGAGGGCAGGAGTGAACTAAACCAAGTGGTGGCGAAATTTAGTAAGATCATGATGGACCTCCCGAACTGTACAGCCAATGCCGGTGCCAGAGTAGTCGATGGAGGTTGAAGTAGCTAAGAGGATGTTCAAGTATTGGATTAGATTGGAGGAAGGGAAGGCTGGGTTATTAGTACAAGAAATGTTTAGTTTTTAGAAAGGTATGACGAATGAAGGTTACTGGGTGAATAAGTGCAAAAAAAAGTTACAACAGATTGGATTGGGTGTATATGGAGATGTCTGGGGGGAAGGTAGGAATAAATGGGTATGGGAAAGGATAAAGGGAAGACTACTAGATATTGAAGGACAGAGTTTAATAAGTAAATGTAGAGAGAGAAAGTCTTTATCAGTATTAAATATATTGGTGGAAGTAATGAACCCGAAAACTGAGTTTGAGGGCATAAGGGATAAGAGAGGTTTGTATTGGTGGGTGTTCCGAGAAACAGGGGATGGGTAGGTAGTGAGAATAAGGATAGATGTGTGTTATGTGGAGAGAGGTGGGCGGACCTGCATATTTTTAATCTATGCCGATCTTTGGAGGAGATAAAGATTAAACTACTAAGTAAGAAGGAGGTGGATAAGGTAGGGAAAAGCTATAAGATGACATCTTGGTTATGTAGAGAGAGGGAGAAAGGAACGAATATAGCGAAATTCTTAAATGTGGCTAGAGCTAGATTTATAAAGGAAATGAGGGAATAACACGGGTTGTTCAGATAAAGTGGTTCATGCTGAGGGAGGAAGGGGAAGGCATTCTGCTCAGAGGGATGGATATCTGCCCTGAGCAGATGCGGGAAGGGCATCATGGTGACCATGATATTAGAAGAGGGGCTGAAGTGTTAGGGTAAGGGTGGAGAGCCCCTTGCCTTGTGGAATGGTGAGCCGCCAGGGGCAAGTTGTTGGGAAGTAGATCGAGGAGGAGTGGTAGTATGGGAGGGTGTAGTAGCCCCTTCAGTCCCGAACCTGTTAATGCATTCCATGTGTTATATTTTGCTTAAATAATTTTAAAAAATTCACCATAAAAAATTAGTGTGTTTCACTAAGTTGTTTTATGCGTGTAGCATATATGCTACATCAGGACTCGGAGATGACTTTCCTACCATTATTACTTTTTCTTAAATTATTTTGTATTATTGTATGTAGACAAAACCACATGTAGAGCATATGCTACATACGGACTGAGGAGGTTAAATATAAGACTTGAGGAATACGAGAGTAGATGTGTTTATGAGTAGAGTTTGTAAGAAGGGAAAGCCTGAGAAAATTAGGTAGGAGTTGAGAAAAGGCGAGGTCGAGTAGGCTCTGTGGGTAATGTAAATTTAAGAAGTTGGTATATAGTTGAAGTTTATCATTGTTGGTTAAAATGACGCTTAGTTGGAATGACTTGGAATGGAGAACTGTTTGTTTGTGTGTAAATGAGGTTTAGGAAAAATTTGGGTTGTTCAGGTGTATTTGTGTGAGGAGGGAGGATAAAGAAGGTGTATGTAAAAGTAATTAAAGTAGATTAGGTGGGACTGTAGTTAAGGAGAAAATGTTGGCAGTTTCCATTAAAGTAGATTAAGTGGGACTGTAGTTAAGAAGAAAATGTTGGCAGTATGGAAACTGTAAAAGTATGTCATAGTGCCTTAAAAAAATGTTAAATTATTTTAGATGCCTTGATGAGCGATGTAAAATGATGGATTGTTGATGTTTAAGTCTTAAGTTTAATAAGGTGGAAGAACTGGGAAAAGTCTAACGGTTTGATGAGTGTAAGTGTCGTGCGGTAGATTAAGAAGACTGAGTGAACTAATGGACTTGGAATGGAAAACTGTTTGTCTGTGTGTAAGTGAGGTGTGGGAAAAAATTGGATTGTTAAGGTGTATATG
Source organism: Anabrus simplex (assembly GCF_040414725.1). Taxonomy (NCBI): domain Eukaryota; kingdom Metazoa; phylum Arthropoda; class Insecta; order Orthoptera; family Tettigoniidae; genus Anabrus; species Anabrus simplex. The sequence goes on from NC_090265.1 coordinate 699,060,136, forward strand.
TGTGAGGAGGGAGGATAAAGAAGGGTATGAAATAATAATTAAGGAAGATGAAGCGAGACTATAGTTACGGAGAAGATGTTGGCAGTATGGTAACTGTGAAAGTATGTAATAGTATCCTAAAATAATTATTAAATTGCTTTAGGTGTGTTGATGAGGGATGTAAAATAATTGATAGTGGATGTTTAAGTCTTAAGTTTAATAAGGTGAGATGTAGTTAGCGGGAATAGTGCGAGAGAGGAGAGATTGACGTATCAAGGGAAGAGGGAGGGGTGGGCACCTGACCATCCCAAGGAAGTTAGGCTTAAGCATGTCTGCACGTGAAGAAAAAGGAGAGGGAAGGTAGTGCACTGACAATGGATCAGAGTAGGTGTGACGTACATAGCAGAAGTGTGTGGCAGGCCGCGTGTTGGGTCTGGTTTCCGCCAAAGTGGCTTGTCACGCATGATAGGGAAGGAACACAGTATCAGCAAGTGTCGGTAAGATACGATCTCAGTTCTCACGTGGCGAGGCTGGTGGCTGCTGTCAACGGGTTGGTGGGCATGTGTTTCATACCAGGGCTGACGCAGCGACCAGTCTACTAATTTTTTTAGGTGGTGGGTAGGAGTAGATGATTACTGTAGTCTGTAGTGCGGTGGCGTCCTGCATGCGTGCTGGCTATCCGCCTACGTGTGGGATGATACTGAGTAGATGTAGAGTTAGTTAGAGTTAGAGAGATATAGTGGCTATTTTTTGTTTGTTTCCTGTTTCTCTCTGTCTTTATTACCTGTAAGCCGATGATGTATACTAGGGTGGGCAATAATGATATGTACGTGTTTAAAACTAAGAGCTGAAGCTTGACTCCAGTCAGAGAGATTAATGCGCAGTGTTGCCAAGTCTATTACAGTGCGCAATTGCTCCAGAATAAATTTCGACAGTTGCAATCCATGGATGCTGGCAGGTCGTGCAAGATATGGATAAACAACCTCTATCAGTATAACATTGGAAGAAAGGATTTAACAAGACCAGTTGATGAAATAGGGAAATAATTACTCTGCTTTATAACGGCTCAAAAGGCACTGGTGAAATGAAACTGTGGCCTTTTCTTGTTGTAAAAACGAACGAAAGACAAAGTGTTGGGTCAAAAGTACATGCTGCACTGTACCATTACATTATTCCTGAAGTGAAAATCCATTCGAAAATCCAATCTGCGATTACTTCATAGAAGAACATAGAAGCTGAGATTTACGCAATATCGAAGTAGATATAATCAAAATGGCAGTGAGAAAAAGTCAAGAAAACAGGAGCTGAATTCTTAAAGAATGGATGGTGGTGGTGGTGGTGATTATTGTTTTAATAGGAAGTACAACTAGGCAACCATCCTCTTATTATAACACTAATCTGAGGGAAAAAATGGAAGGGATCCGACACTTCGAAAAATGAAGATATCGGCCAGAGGAAGACAAGGGCCATGAACTGTGTGAAAATGAAAGTCTCCCTAGCCCTCACAAACCTAATAGCGTCGGGGTCGGAAAAGAACAAGAGTTGACCAAAAGAAGTCGGATAGGATAGATGAAAGTGAGGAGCCTGGCACAAGTAAGACGAAGCAATGTCAGGACACAGCTAAGGGCCCCATGGTTGTCAACCCACGCTCCATAGTTCAGAGACCCTAGGGCGTGGTGGTGGTGATTATTGTTCTAAGAGGAAGTACAACTAGGCAATCATCCTCTATATAACACTAATCAGAGAGAAAAATGGAAGGGGTCCGACACTTCGAAAAATGAAGGTATCGGCCAAAGGAAGACAAGGGCCACGAAGGGCGTGAAAATGAAAGACTCCCTAGCCCTCGCAAACCTAATAGCGTCGGGGTCGGAAAAGAACAAGAGTTGACCAAGGGAGGTCGGATAAGATAGATAAAAGTGAGGAGCCTGGCACAAGTAAGTGGAAGCAATGCCAGGACTCAGCTGAGGGCCCCGTGGTCGCCAACCCACGCTCCATAGTTCAGAGCCCCTGGGGTAGACCCTAGGGCCCCTATTAGTCGCCTCTTACGAGCAGCAGGGAATACCGTGAGTGTTATTCTACCGTCCTCACCCACAGGGGGATTAAAATGGACCCAACACTGTAGAAAATAACAAGATGACTGACTTTTACAGCGAGCAGATGTATCGCAAGTAAGGAGCGAATTAAATCAGATAAAAACATTAAGAAAGAAGAAAGTTTGGTTAAAGAACATATCAGCTACGATTATACGTCGAAACAACGCGCAACAAAGTAATATTTGAACACAAAAGCGCGTTCATTTCACTTGAAACATTTACCAAGAGTTGAAAATCAGCCAGATTGAAGACGCCAAGGGAATAGCATCAACTAGAGAATCAATAAGTCGCAAGAACGCAATAGCATTCCTAGCATAAATCATGAAGCTAACCCATTCGACATAATTATATTTTGATAATACTGCAGACATGTTGGGAGTCTAATAAAAGTTACAGATCAGTCAAAGAAATTCTAAAACGAGATAAAAAGTTCTTAAATGAGAAGGCTTTGTTAGCACCCACATGTATCAGCTGATTTCATTTATGTTCTGTATTTCTCTAACTGAATGAGACAAGATTACGACCCTTTAAGAATATGGGTGACGAGCTACCTGGGAAAACCTGAGCTAGACGATGATTGACCGACGTCGCAGATGACGTCCGCAAAGCCAGCCACGCAGCATGGAGATCGCCCTAGGCAGTGGAGAATGAATGAAGCATAAATCATCCCAAAAAGAAACGGAAAAGAGATAAGTTTCACAAATAAAGACATGTATTATTCGCACACTCTTTAGTGATTGATTTCTTCTTCTTCTTCTTGAGGGTGTGGGTTGGACTCTATGAATTTCGTCCAGTCACTGTATCTGTGGTGTAAACACAAGTGTCTTGAGTACGGAATTTTATTATAGAATGTGAGGTAGGTAATATATGTTATGGGGCTAATTATTGTAAAAATCTCACACGCTTTGTTATGATTTGCTTGCATTTACACGTAGAGGTTGGAATAAATTTTACAGTGGAACCAAGAAGCATATTTTGACAATACGTGTAACGCTCTTGTTAGTGTTATTGTCTGGATGTAGTCCAAGATATTATATTATATTATATTATATTATATTATATTATATTATATTATATTATATTATATTATATTATATTATATTATATTATATTATATTATATTATATTATATTATATTATATTATATTATATTATATTATATTATATTATATTATATTTAATTATATTATATTATATTTATTTATTTATTTATTTATTGTGCTTCAGACAGGTACAAATCTAATGATATGAAACACATATACATATACTATTACACTGGATAAAAACAAATATTAAATTAAAATTATAGTATCTCTTATGAAAGTCCTTGTTAAATAAAATCATAAATGAATTAAAAGTACACTTTTCTTCTGTAACATAATATTACAAATATTCAGTTACATATGCACATAGTATAAAAAGGTATTTAAAATATTACAATTAAAATGATTTACGAACGGCTTTAAAGTTGCATTAGTACTGTAATTACACATGATGGTAGTGATGTTATCGAAGATAATTGTACCGGCAGGTACACCTCAACGCCGCGCATTTAAAATAAGCGCCTTAATGAACTCCTCTATAGAACAAAAGTGGAAACTACTACAACAGGAACTTAGAACTTGAATCAGATGTCACCACTGAAAAATTAAGTAACTGTTTAGTTGTAAAGTTCCTAAACTTAGTGAATTTCTCCTTGTTTTGTTTGCCATTAATCAAGAAGTTTGGACATTCTTCCATAGATGACACTACCAAAAAACTATGATCATGAACCCAGGTGCGAGGTGTAAGAAGTTATAATTTAAAGAAGTTTTGTATTTCTAGGTTTTTGTAACTGATTGATGTTCATTTACTTTTGGGTTGGCAACCCTCCTTTTTTCTTTCTGCCAGTTTTTAATCTGGCCAATCAAAAATTTCTGTAATTAATTTTCAACCTATCACAGGCTTCTTGTTCGATTCTGAGCGTAACTTTGTGATTAACCAATTAAATTGAGAGGGTGTGGCTGGTTTAGTCTTGAATGATCTCGAACCTTCCCTGAGGGTTTATAAACTGCGGCTTTTCACTTTTCTTGGCCAATTGATCGTAGTCTTCTGAGTATGTGTGCTTAAACAGAAGGCGGGCGGCCTCTTTCGTCTGCAGCAAAACATCTATAAGGTAATGGCCACATAAATTACATTTTTCCTGTTGTAGCTATCTCCGCAGCTTAACCCGAGCGGAAAGATCCGAATCTTTAACGATGTAACCGATTTTTCAAAAATGTAAATTTTCTTCTGGCTAATGTAAAACTTCATCGGGGATAGAGAGTGAACTACCCTCTTGAGCTCCCCTTCATCTTGGTTTGAAGTGACTTCGTTTTCGTAACTGTTCTCTTCCTGCAATGTGTTAAAGTAATTTCCATGCAAGCCACCTCAGTAGTTTGGGAATAGCCCCTGTTCCATCGGCCGAGAGCCCTATAGGTTTTAATATTTGAGCCACACCCTCCCCAACTATCACTACATAAATCAGTGATCCAAGCAATACCTTAGTGAAATATTCATGGGGAACAATATTTGAGGCCCGGATCGTGTCGACTGGGCAAGGCACATACATAATCCTGAGCTGAAAACCCCCCTTGTAATCAGGCAACAAGGGCAAGACTACACCTATTTGAAATAAAAGAAGAAATTGTTTAAACCAGGGGATTTATTAAATAAAAATGAGAGAAAAAATGTAAACCAAGAAAAGAAAATCACCCAAAATAAACAGGGAAATTAATCGTAATACTCATGGACATACCTTGTTTTTTTCACATAGTTGAAACATGGTGTGAACTCGAGCTAATACTCTTCAAAAAAATATTGATACGTAATTTAAAATGCTCACTGCCTCTCAACACATCACTCTTACATTACCAGCAGCTTCCTTTCCATCGTTAACAATTCAACCAGGTCGCCCGTTTTACCAGGATACACATACCCAAGGCACTGCACCACATATTACATCAGGCAACTAACAACGAGAAACGTTAGCACAAGAATAAGCCGTGCCGGAGAACAAAAGGCAGATAAGAATAACGACAGATGAGACTGAGCACAGCCTCCATGGACCAATCAAAGCCAAGACAGATCCAAAGAATACAATAGGTACGCCCATGTGCAAACATGAAACCAACATGGCGGGTACTCAAGCTGAGCATCAGCCATTAATAATAAATGAAATATATAGCTCTGCGCTGAGAACCAAACAAGGCGCAGAATTTGAAAGACAAATACAACAGGTCGATCGACATATCACCCTTTTCTCCCCCACACATCCGAACTCACATGCATACCACATTCACGCACACACAATGAGGGTATCGGGAAAATAAAACACGAACGGCCGTTCAGATTTCGTAGTCAAATACAAACCATAAATTATGACTCCATGGTCTTTATCAGCGGGTCTCACGTACTCAAATGTTTGTGTGCGGCGTGCAATTACACATAAGGTCAGAATTGAACATTACTTTATTCACATCACTGGCATGTTGCGCCTTGTACAACCTGGATTGGTATCTCCTGCGGTCGAGACAAGGGGCACATCACGAGGATCACGCAGTATTAAAGCACGCAGTGCACCAAATCATAACCACAGAGACCCTTTCTCAGTTATCACAACAAGACCACAAACACATTCATTCAAAGCACATCGTACGACGGAGCGGAAAGATGTATGCCATCCACCGTAACACACGCGAATAACTCTTCACCAAATTTAAATATAAACCAAATTATCACATACCTGTGATTATCAATGGTAAAATCGGATAGCAGTTAGCGTGAAAGGTCCAGGCTTGAACACATTAAAAGAATATTTAAAGCATAAAAATGCCACACCAAACATAGGGGCAGCCATTGTTAGTAACCGTCCCACATAGAACAGCAGAAGAACTCCACAGAGTAAAAATTATCCCTTCAGCAAAACGAACGACCTCACAGATAAAAACATAGCGTGAGCTGCTCCCTACTGGACGTCATTAGACTGACACAAAAAACTGAAGGAAGCCATTTACATAATTAAATGTCAAATCGTGGAACATGCGATAAGTATGGTTCATATTTCATTATCTAGAGCGCAGTGTACGCCTCCTTTCAGTTTGTGTTTCGGGCCGTTTACTTAACCGGTTATTCTTATTTAACAAAGGCCCTACAGGTTGGGTACTAGATACCCCTGTTTCAATGTAAGTTGGGCCATGGAAGGCCAGAGAGTGTTCGAATTGTGTATAATGTTGCCTGAAGTGGGGGGTTAATATTAGATGATCGTTGGAGAGCCTGTTGGCTCTTTTTCCCAGTTTTGATTATTGTAAAGAGTGCCTCGGAAAGGCCAGGTATTGTATTTAGGGAGCAAGTGCTCTTGATTTAGGGGATATCTGCCCCTGACTTAATGGTTCCTAATTTTTAACTTAAATTGTGTAAACTGGATCCGGTATATCTGACGTTGTAAAATAGGGGCTTGAGACCCAAAATTAAAGTCCTGAATCTTGGATTTTCCTAGTCTTGTACCTGATATTCTGTTATTAATTGACTTGTTGTTTTTTGAAGAAATATAACGTTCAGTTAAAATTTTAAATTAAGTTTGATATTGTAGTTAGACTCATTCAATCCCGCACCTTCTTTAACCTCTTTCTTCTCCACGGGTAACCCCGTAACAATAATGATGATGAGGTAGATGGTATAACTAGAAACTAGAAAGATAACTAAAGTTATGAGCTTAACAATAGGAGTCTTCAGCGTGGGATTTTAACTTAGAACAGAAAACTATACACGTGCACCTCAGACCATTTATTACGTTAAATGTTTACACTGACACTATTAACAACCCATCATTCTCATAGAAAAATAATAATACACTTGTTGCTATGTATGTACATGTTACCAACTTCAACAAACTAAAAACTTTAAATAGTAAGGAGAAGTAGCCCAAGACTCTGTGTCCTTACACTACTCCCCCGTCAGTAACTGTGTTACGAACAAATTATACTTCATGATACTGAGGAAAGTGCCTGTACGTGAACACAAATATAAATATATATAACACAATAAAGTAATGTTTAAAAAAATTGATGATACTAGTCACTAATTCTTAACATGAACAACTTACTCTAAGAAGCGAGCAGGACATTTTATTGTTCTGCCTGAATTCGATACTCTGGCGGTTGATGCTGACTTATCAACAATGTGTTGGGGTTGGGTGTCCTTTGGAACATGTATAGGATTGCTCTCATCTTCTTCCTGCAACAGATAAGCTGGTTTCAGTCTGTCCACTGATAGATTAGCAAGTTTTCCCTTGATCTTAATGATGAAATAGTTCTCGTGCCTTGTTATAACAGGGAAAGGACCCTCATAAATGGGTTCTAAGGTTTTCTGACCCTGTCACATCATAGAAATACATGAGAACAGGTTTTTAGATCTTTTGGAACAAACACTGATCTAGATGTGGTGCATGTATGTGTTCTGGGTTTTAGTTTTATCATTTGCTCTTTTAAATCAGACGCAAACGTATCAGGATCCACCTTGGTTGTTGGTTCCTCAAAAAATTCACCTGGAAGTTTGATAATTTTCCCATACACCATCTGTGCGATTGAGTGCCTTGACGTTTCTCGGAGCGCAGTCCGCAATCCTAGTAAGACAGTATGTAGGATTTATGTCCATTTAGTGGTATTATGTGCCTTGATAGCTGACTTCAGAGTTCTATGCAGTCTCTCAACTTTGTCATTACACTGGGGATGATATGGTTTAGTATGCTGAAGTTTTATCCCAAGTTTTGAAACAATTGGGATCTGAACTGTGCTCCTCGATCAGTGATGCACGTAACGCAACGCCGAATCTTGCAATCCAGTGATGGTAGAAAGCTTTTGACACTTTTTCCGCTGTTATATCTTCAAGAGAGATCTATCCAGGATGTGAAGCGGTCAATACAGGTTAAACAGTAGGTCATACCATTGGAGGGTAGCAGCGGTCCGGTGAGGTCAATGTGGGCAACACAGAAGCGATCATCATGCTCCTCATATTCTTCAAGTTGCTATTTAGTATGTCGAGTGGTCTTTGCTTACTGGCAGGTGATAATGGATGTAGTCTATTGCCGTGCATCACTTCTTATGCTAGGCCAAATAAATCGAGTAGTTAGCATCTTCACTGTAGTCTTTATACCAGGATGAGCGAAACCATGTACATGTAGACATATTTGGCGACGAATTGGCTTCGGAATGTAAGGTCTGATGTTTGCAGTGGAAATGTCGCACCAAAGCTTTCCTCTTGATGGAAGCTGATATTGCTTAAAATGTAGAGATTTATTGTCATTCCGAAGTTGCTGCAATTTTTCATCTTGAAGCTGGATCTTAGCAATTTTATCACAGTGGCGGCTGGTGGTTAAAAAGTTCAGTGGTGCACAGTTTTTACCAATGATATAATATGATTATAGGCTAATTTTCAAATCTAGATACATCAACAATACTTTTTTTATTAAAAATAAAACAAATATTTTACATTTTTATTTTCACGAATATTACTACAACGCATCAACATTTTTTCATTTAAAAACTCTTTAACCATATTGAAACGAAATACTTTGAGGTAGCCTAATTCGGGTATTGAAAAAATATCCTTTTGTAACGTATCTGGTTTCGAAATTAAACGTCGCGTGGTCCAACCCATTCGTTTCACCTCGGATGTTTCCTCGGCAGTCCGTTGCGGAAACGGCCTAGACATTAAAGACTGCATCGAATTCATGATCTGGCAAAACACCACTAACTGATGAAAATGCACAATAATAAAAACACACATGCTGACACGAATGTTTACACAATGGAATCAATAAGCTACTTAGCTTGTATGCACATAACAAAGCTCACGACTATACTGAAATAAATGGCGGTATTTATTTTCAAATTTAGAGCCATTAGTAATATATACAGCCGCGGCCGACTTGATGCGTCGCTCAAACCAGGACGAATAGCTCTAGCTAGCTCCTTACGGAGCACAGCGAGGGATCCAACCAGCCGTGATCCCGCAGATGAACTTCCATCCGGTGTCGCTAGATGACACTCCTGTTCTATAACAGAATCTCACATTGAGCAGCAACGGTCTCTAGCGACTTTGCTAGTAGTTGGTTACGTAGGAGCACGGCCGATTTGATGCTTTGCTCTAGCTAGCTCCTTAGCGCAGCGAGGGATCCAGTCAGCCGTGGTAGGAGGAGCCAGGTTGATAAACCTCCATTTAAGCAATGTGTAAGAAGCTACGCCTATGTTTTCCTCTCCCCGCGCACCCCCCTAGCAGCCCAAAAGCACACTTCTAGCAGCCCCGCGCACCCCTTGAGAAACCCAGGTTTCATCCTACCTCAGGTTGATTTCCCGCTGCAAACTTCGCGGCTCCTGCAGTGAACATCTAAGGGTACCGGCTTGTAAATTATCCTGTAGTCAATATTTGCTCTTTCAAACTGTTAAAAGGTTTGTCTTGTTGAATGAAAATGCAGTAGTTGAGTAATCTAAATTATGAAACTTTACCTAAAATAAACATAAAAATTTACTGGGGCTAGCGCAAACCTGCAACCTTCTGGAGAAACCGCCCCTGTTTTATCATAGTCCATTATTGATACTTCATCAACTCTAGATAATGCGTCGGCAACAATGTTGCCTTGACCACTGACATGACGAATATTGGTTGAAAATTGCGATATGTACTGCAGTTGTCTCATCCTCCTAGGATATGCCTTTTCGTTTCTTTGCTTGAAAGCAAACGTGAGCGGCTTGTGGTCAGTGAAGATAATAAAGTTTCTACCGTCCAGTAGATGTTTGAACTTCTTTACAGAAATATAAATTTCCAACAATTCTCGGTCGTAGGTACTATAAACCTTCTGTGACTGACCCAGCTTCTGTGAAAAGAATGAAATCGGTCTCCAGCTTCCATCTTCCAATTGCTGGAGTACAGAACCAACCGCAAAATCTGATGCATCAGTGAACAGTGCTAGAGGCAGGTCAGGGATAGGAAATGCTAATAATGCTGCATTTGCGATATCATATTTGCACTATTCAAACATCTTCTTCGCTTCCTCAGTCCACTGAATAGGTCCTTTTTTGCTCCCTTTAGGAAGTCGTGCAGAACGACTTGAGTAACGTCAATAGTAGTTGACTACACCAAGGAAGTACGGATCTCATGGATTTTGTCAAGTAACTTGTAATTCAAAATTGCTTGCACTTTCTGAGGTAGGGGACGAGAGTCCGCTGGTGATATCCAATATCCAAGAAAGCCTAATTCATTTACTCCAAATACTGACTTTAAGATATTGATACGAAGTCCATACCTAGAAAGTCGTTCCAGGACCAGTTGTAGTTGTGACATGCTCTTCAATGCTGGCTGACGCGGTTAAAATATTATCCAAGTACGGAAACACAAAATCCATTCCGGTCTCTCTGTCCAAAAAGCTGGAATGTTTACGCTAACCTTATTTGCTTCTGGTCGATTTTCGGGCACGCTTTCGTTACTCGTCACATCTTCTCTATATCACGTCGGGGTCATCACTATGTGACACTCTTGTTAGTATTATTGTCTGAATATAATCCAAGATATTATACACGTGCACCTTAGAACATTTATTACTTTTAAATGTTTACATTGTCACTATTAACAACTTATCATTCTCACACAAACGAATAATACACCTGTTGCTATATACACTGACTGACAGAGCAAATGCAACACCAAGGAGGAGTGGTTCGAAAGGGATGAAAGTTGGGGAAAAAACAGAGACGGCACGGACGAATAATTGATGTTTATTTCAAACCGATATGCAGGTTACACAATGCGCACGGCATCGACTCAGTAGGATGTAGGACCACCGCGAGCGGCGATGCACGCAGAAACACGTCGAGGTACACAGTCAATAAGAGTGCGGATGGTGTCCTGAGGGATGGTTCTCCATTGTCTGTCAACCATTTGCCACAGTTGGTCGTCCGTACGAGGCTGGGGCAGAGTTTGCAAACGGCGTCCAATGAGATCCCACACGTGTTCGATTGGTGAGAGATCCGGAGAGTACGCTGGCCACGGAAGCATCTGTACACCTCGTAGAGCCTGTTGGGAGATGCGAGCAGTGTGTGGGCGGGCATTATCCTGCTGAAACAGAGCATTGGGCAGCCCCTGAAGGTACGGGAGTGCCACCGGCCGCAGCACATGCTGCACGTAGCGGTGGGCATTTAACGTGCCTTGAATACGCACTAGAGGTGACGTGGAATCATACGCAATAGCGCCCCAAACCATGATGCCGCGTTGTCTAGCGGTAGGGCGCTCCACAGTTACGGCCGGATTTGACCTTTCTCCACGCCGACGCCACACGCGTCTGCGGTGACTATCACTGACAGAACAGAAGCGTGACTCATCGGAGAACACGACGTTCCGCCATTCCCTCATCCAAGTCGCTCTAGCCCGGCACCATGCCAGGCGTGCACGTCTATGCTGTGGAGTCAATGGTAGTCTTCTGAGCGGACGCCGGGAGTGCAGGCCTCCTTCAACCAATCGACGGGAAATTGTTCTGGTCGATATTGGAACAGCCAGGGTGTCTTGCACATGCTGAAGAATGGCGGTTGACGTGGCGTGCGGGGCTGCCACCGCTTGGCGGCGGATGCTCCGATCCTCGCGTGCTGACGTCATTCGGGCTGCGCCTGGACCCCTCGCACGTGCCACATGTCCCTGCGCCAACCATCTTCACCACAGGCGCTGCACCGTGGACACATCCCTATGGGTATCGGCTACGATTTGACGGAGCGACCAACCTGCCCTTCCCACACACATTATGTAACATTATATAACATTATATAATTTCTCGATGCGAATCTTGTTCCTAGCATGAATTTCATAGTTTGGCTTTGCTATGTAAACAACAACAGTACTAGTACGTAAAGTTTACGCCAGATGTCGCACAGCGATGCATAAGAGATTCATAGTTTGCGTTTCAAAGATTGTCAGTACGAATCTCGAAGATAACCGAGATCAACCACGGCCATCTTGATATATAGAGGCCTGCTACCAACAGTTGTGACGTCACGCGTATAGTGCTCACTCTCCGTCATCGCGTGTAATTCCTATATTGCTGATACGATACTTTTTATCATAATTTGACAAAGGAAATGCAATAAAAAGCCTATAAACACAAAACACCGAAGAAACACTATGAAAAGTATGCATACGAATACACAAAAATATGCACTCAAGGTAATGTATTACATATTGTAAAATATTCGACTGAAGGCTACTCACCTGGACTGTACGATGACGGTGAATAGGCGAATGATTTTCTCTCAAAACAATGTAATTCTTTTATGCTTGTCAAAGACGTATTTTCCAAAATATAACGGACCTTGGTCACAATAGTCATTAACTCAGCAGCACACACCCACACTTGTCATGGGTTTTTCAACTTTCATTATCAAAACATTGAAAACATCCCTAGAATTTCCACTGTCTAAAAATATATCTTTGAATCAGATATCAAGGGATGAGTTAATGTGTAGCTTTCCACAATTTAAAAAGTAGTATGATGGTCACTAGACAAACTGTTGCTGTTTATAAAATGCCATTATATTACACTTAATTGAGCACATAGTGTTATTAATTAATTATTTATGAATGACGGGAAAATATTTGCTATGATATGATAGATCTTGAACACAACGCTCATTAACTCTGCAGCTCACACCCACACTTGTCACAGAAATTACTAAGTTTTTCAACTTTCATTATAAAAACATTGAAAGAAACATCCCTACAATTACTACTGAATGAGGTATCACGGTCTGAGTTAACGTGTACCTTTCCACAATTTGAAAAGTAGTATGATGGTCACTCGGCAAGCTGTTGCTCTCTCTAAAATGCCCTTATATTACACATTACACTTATTTGAGCATATAGTATTATTAATTATTTATGAATGACAGTTAGCAAAAATATGTGCCATGATATGATAGTTTTTGGACACGACACTCATTAACTCTGCAGCACACACCAACACTTGTCACAGAAATTACCAGATTTTTCAACTTTCATTATCAAAACATTGAAAGAAACATACCTACAATTACCACTGAATGAGATATTAAGGTCTGAGTTAATGTGTAGTTTCCCACAATTTGAAAAGTAGTATGATGGTCACTCGGTAAACTGTTGCTGTCTCTAAAATGCCCTTATATTACACTTATTTGAGCACATAATGCTATTAATTACTTATGAATGACAGTTAGGAAAAATATTTGCCACGATATGATAGATCTTCGACACAACACTCATTAACTCTGCAGTTCACACCCACACTTGTCACAGAAATTACCAGGTTTTTCAACTTCCATTATCAAATCATTGAAAGAAAGATCCCTACAATTTCCACTGTTTAAAAATACATCTTTAAATCAGATATCAAGGCCTGAATTAACATGTAGCCCTCCATAACAAATCATATCATGCTCAATAGGCGAACCGTTGTCTCTAAAATGTTATTATTTTACGCTTGTCTGTGCGCACAGTGTTGTTGTTAATTATTTTTGAGTAATTGTTACTGAAAATGTTTCCGAAAATGTGACAGATGTTGGACACAACACTAATGAACTCTATACCACACACACACTTATCACAGTAATTGTCAGTTTCTTCAACTTTCGTTTTCAAAAAGTTTGTAAAAACATCCCTGTGACTTCCGGTGTTCAAAAAGGCATCTTCAAAATCAGATATGAAGTTCTGAAATAAAGTGTAGCCCTCTGCAGCAATTTGAAAAACAAAATCTGTAGGCTGTTTCAACCCCTCTCTGCACAGCTTTAGCAAATATGATTTTGGTTTGAAGCTTGTAAAACAAAACTTTTTTGACATCAATTTTGGTAGAAAATTCAAGTACATTTAGGGTTGTTAACTTACCCAACAAGTCCTCATAATTTGATACCTTGTCTCCTTCCTCTGGCGATTTTCGTTTGGCAGGCATTGGTTGAGACAAATATGACGGCTGCCCAGGAAATATAGTTGGCACAGCATCGTCAGTTAGTTTTGGCTTTACCCTAGGCACAGTTAAAACGGAACCATCTGGTCGTTTTGCAGTATCAACTCGAATTATGTGAGTTCAAAATTAGATCGGTGTATAGCATAAATCCATTTTGCTCGACTCTCCTTATAGCTAGGAAACGCAAATATTGAGATAGCCACCTCCTTATTTGATCGGTAATTGGATGTAGGCCTACATCCAGGCACTCTACACGTTCGCCCCATTTTGCAAAGAGGAGCATATACTACACTAGCACATTATAGTAATAATCATAATTAAATGATAAACTTTAGAGTACTTTAGACAATTCATAATAGCCCAGTGGGTACACTTAACCTATCACATAACCTAGCAATGCTTCCTAACATCACGCTGCTCAAATTAGTATTCTATAGTATTTAACACATACTATTGCTGAAAATACATCCTTTACTGATGCTTCTTCATGCAGTTATGACTTTTAAACACGAACGATCACCTCTAATAACGTTGAAATAACAACAACGTGCTACGAAACCACCATGTAAACAAGACTCGTGCCTACATATCGCTGCACTAAAAAACTGACGTCATCACTAGAGAACAGTCATGTGTAGCAGGCCGGAACTTCGAGTTGGCTGTTGATCAACCGATTCAGCACTAGAGTGTCTATGTATCACTAAAACGTGCGCGTACTATAGTTATGTAGATATTACTTTAAGTAGATAATTGGTAGTTGAAGTGTTGAGATTGTGCCGTTTAATCTTCAAATTAAGATATATCACATTAGATTCTCGTGAGTGATTTCTCGTTAGATCGACATAAAGGAATTAGGCAGTCTTCTATAGAAATATAACCAAAAGCTAGATACAGAAACGAATATCCAAGTAATGCCGTAGCAGATGTCAAGTTCTTTCAAGAAGAATACCGGTAACTAAATTTCAAATTCAGTCAGGCAAATTAAAGGGATAAAATTAAATTTTAATTAAAGATAAAGCTCAAATTCAAAGAAGTAAAATCAAAGGAATTAAATTAATTATACGACCTTCAGGTTCTTTAAAATTAAAAAAACATGGAAACCAATTAAAAGGAAAAATAAACTGAGCTCACAAAGCAGTACTTTCAAGAAATCTTCAGAGAGGCTAAACTAGGAATAGGTAACAACCGAAAGAAATGAATCTAAGAATGGGGTACTTAATTGATCACTTTTTCCAAACCAGGTTTTCACACAGTAGTAGCCTATATTTCAGAGTGAAATATGTTTCTTAGAATCTACTTCAACTGCAGAACGGGAGCAGTAACATGTGAAATCCACGACAAATAGAATCAACACAAACGAACTTAGGGAAGGAGAAAACAGATTAAATATTTAAGTGATACACAGTTAGAACTAGTCGTCAACGACCAAAATTATAGGCAATTAAATATTAGTAATTCACAACAGCCAAGCATAGGGAGAAATAGAGACGCATTACAGGATCACATCTCATCCCAAGAGCGGAATTCAACAACGTCTCTCGTACCCGCCGTCAGCTGTCCGCACATAACAAAGGACAGAGACGGCAAATTTCAAAATAACACGAGCAACGCCCACACACATCTAAACACTGCTGTCATGGCGACGGGGACACATGACGAAGGCCCACAAAATGGCTACCCACCCAGAAAGGAAAAAATACACAGCCGAATGGTGACAAGAAACAATTTCCAACTCTTAATCACTTCCCTGATGGGGATTTTCAGATTATAAGAAATGAACACGTTCAATAACATTACAAACAGTTACACAAAGCCCCAAATAATTGATAATAAATTTACAATTAAAAAGATGTAGATTACAGTCTATTATTGGTAACGGCAGAATACTTTTCTCGTGCACGAAGATGATTTGGACAGTAGAATATTATCCTTTTAAGTACTTCATTAAGCCAGACGAATTTAACCTGGATTTATCTGATTCCCTTCTCACATCGTTAGATTTCCTGGTAACAAAAGTGGATGCTTACTTACAGATTGTACTAAGGTCGTAGAGAAAAAAATAAAAGGAAATAGAACGGCGATAAGGACATCGCCCCTTGGCGATGTGATCACCCAGGGTCAATTACAACCCACATCTTTTCTTCTTTCTTCTCTTAAAACCAGTTAAAATCCAACAGTAATCGCAGAAGCAGCTCCGTCGTATCTTCACTTTCCAAAACAAGCACTGTCGCCGATTGTCGTGCGTGCAAGGAGTAAAAGTGAGTCTACTTTCGTGGTTGCTCCTAGGTGGCAGTACAGTCTCCACAGCATGCCTACGGAATGCCGGCGTTACAGTGGCGGACAGCGTAACTATTAGCTCGCACCATAAGACACTCCTAGATCAATTTCCATGAGTCGAAATAATTATAAAATTTAGCTTTGATCAAAAGGTAACTTGACAAGTGTCTAGGTACACTACAATACGCATCCGAATTCCGTGACAGTTCCTCCTCCCCCGAAAGACTAACATGGGGTAGGCCGAAACGAAAATGATCGGTGATTAAGGATCACTTCAAATATACATGTAATAAAATTTCTTACTTGACGTTACTAGGAGAAGCGAGGTTACCGGTTAGAACAAGATCCTTGAGCTTACATGATAAGCTGATAACTCAACAGGCAGTTGAAGCAGATTAACGTGCGTCAGAGTCCATAATTAGATTTGTAGAACAAGTTCACATCACTCCATACGATAATGATCTGTTAACACAGAAACAGTCTATTTTGAAGAAGTAATACACGAACCGTTATACTCTCTTCTGATATTTGCACGAGGTTTAATATTAAATTCCCGACGGCAAGAAACAGGTGTCAACAATCTTTGAACAATATTAATAAATTAAATTTTTAATGAAAATTTGGGCTTCTACTATAAAGAAAGGCACGATTCACATGTAAAAATCATTTACGTACACCCAGGAAGAAACTGGAAACAATAAACCCAATAAATTAGAGCATAAAAATCATTTAACTAAGGGAACACAAGAAACATCAAGGCCATTGCTACATCATCAGGCATCCAACCAATCCACATAAGCTACCAACAGAAGAATCTAAGAGTTTCAAAATAAACCCCAAAGAAGGACCCCAAGAAAGGAGTTACATAGAAAACCAAGAAAAAACCCACCCAAAAAAATAACGCTTGAACGCAGTACCCGCAGTACAACTAATCAGTGAGTTAAATAATCAACAACTAAAATGCTTAATAGGCACAACAAAATAATTAGGTAGTTTAAGATAGGTCTGGAACAACATCTCACAATTACGTGCATAACCAACAGAAGAAGAAAGAGACTAGAAACCAGTTCAACAGACAAATAGTAACACCGAAAAAGGAAAGATTTATTAAAATTACACAAATCCATGGCATAATGGAGGGACATTTTCAGAGCAAGGGGAAAAAAAGGACCAGACCAGTCGGAGACCTCTTAAATTTCAAGATGACAGGTTCCGGAATAGTATGCCATCAACAACATATCAGCTAATTAACACCCAGCTAAATAAGAATAACTTACAGATCGAACACTAACACTTCACAAGATCCTAATTAGCACCATGGAACCAACAGGACAGAAATAAGGAATTAAGAAACTCAGGAGGGAAAACCATCTGGAATCAGATAACTAGCCTACTACACAGGATTACTAACACAATTCACTCCTCAATGAGACGTCTAATCAATTTAAAAGGAGAGAAAAACATCAGATCAGAAGACTAAAGGGAAAAATAACGAGCAACGACTCACACTGCGTACACAACCGGTTATCCCTAGGGATCTCAGCATTATCTGGTCTATAAATACGTGATATCCACATCACACTGTCGCTTAACGCCAACAGGAACCTCCTCCAATTCTCAGGAGAACAGGCAAATAAAATATAAATGGAGGGATACGAGGCAAGTCCATGGAAAATTCTCTATGAACTATGAAGAAGGCAGTACACTACAAATAGACCCCATAATCCATGAGCAGTGAGATTCCAGTACCGACTAGGGGAGTGTTAGTCAGTCCCATACCCAACTAACAAACCCGCAGAACGATAGGATGACCAACGAGTAATGTCAACATACACTAGAAGATCCACTGAGAGAAAAATACCATAGAGTGGCAGATAAAATTAAAATGAGCTTTACAGAAGAATGAATAACAAACACAATGACATCAGATCAACAGGTCATGCAAGCATACATAGGATGAAGAAACCATAACCCACAAAATGAAAAAGTTACATTAGACAGGACTAAATAGTTCAATCAGAGTTATGAACCAATGCCAGGTTTATTTCCAAATCTACAGAGACACAAGTAACATTAAAGACAGTACGCTGTCCATACCGAAGTGCCTTAACCACATTAAAACAACCCAATAAAACAACAAAACCGTAAAGACCACCCAGAGACACGTACCAGCCCATAAGGGATAAAGGATCTACTATCCTCAGCAACATGCTCAATAATCAATATGCCACCCCAGAATCACCCCAAAATCAAATCCACGGTACCGTAACAACATAACCATTCAACACAGGATCAGAGCCACGCCTTTTTAGGTTTAAAAGAGCGTTCACCCCTCCGGTAGAAGACCCAATTGCATCATGCAACACCCAACAATAAGTAGAAATGTTAGGGGATGCATGTAATCCATAACTCCAAATGGAACTCTACAATAACCATAGGTAGAAGAATTTTCAGAATAATATCCTTGGTACATAATGACCACGGCAATGCACCAACCCAAAGGACAGAGAATAACCAGGTACCAGGGGTAATAATACATCAACTAAGCCTTCCACTAAAATGACAGGATCACAACACCAAAATTCACGAGTAGGAATCTTGAAGTAGTCTACACACAAGATGGATATTCAACAACCCAGTGACCAATATAAGCGAGAAGAGAGTATATACAGTACATACCAGGGACAGAAAAACTCAAGTAAGCAATAATTAGGAAAGGGAAAACCAGTAAAAACTCTAAACGTTCAGGCACAGGGCCAACAAGTCACCCAATCTAATACCGATTTACATGGCTCAACAATACCTGGTGACCTCTAGATAGGTAGATATCGTAGACGTAGCTCGAATCATCACCAAGGACCAGGCATACACACATATACACAAGGAAAGGATGATGAAATGAAAAAATTTCCATGCAAACAACTCACTCAACACACTCAAGGTACCTACAAACATACAGTAGTTTGGAAATGATCGACCCACGATATCACAGATGGATTTAGTACTCAATCTCCACATAGGAACAGGTACACGTCACTAATAATGAGTGACATAACACAATAATGATCACACCAAGATAGGTATAAGTTGGCACACTTCAATTCCACTTAAACTTCAGAAGGTAGTAAATTAAACTGAGTTAACAAGAAACTATTATAGGATAGATAAGGCTAAACATTTTCAAAATAAGAAAGGCCCAAAAATCACTAAAGTGTCACAGGTTGGATTAAATTTAAGATCATATGTTGCACCCTGATTATCAGATATTAATACCTAGCAAGAACTGTTACTGACATGAAACTATAGTCATTAGCCATAGATTAATAGTCACAGATAAATATGTTTTTACAGTGCAGATTAAAGGATATACACCAACCACATACAATCGCCAAGATTTCAACACAAGCTCCCAGACAGTGACAGAGGTAAGGTGTAAACAAACACGCAGCAGTTCAGCCCATAACCTGATACGCTAGAGCTTGACACCAGATAGGTATGCCTAAGGTTAGATTCAGTATAATTACTATTCCCATGCCGGTAACAATGCTGCAGAAATATATTAGAAACCTTAGATACTCATATAACCTTCCAGGACGTGCACTGCCGAAGCACAATGCAAGGAAATAACATTAACAGAAGTCTGGGAAGCAATATCAAATGCCAAGACCGATAAGGTAATAGGATGTTTCCCAGAATACCAGCATTTGACCATAATCCAATTAACACCATAAGAAGGCAGAAGTGCACAGATAAACACCAGGCCAGTTAAGAAAATGATGTTCTCAGATCTTTTTCTTTGATAACCAAATTCACACCTTAAATTAATAAGGTACTAATAATAGAAAAATAAAATAAAACCAGATCAAATAACTCACCAGTTCACTGCCACTACCATGTCCAAGCATATTTAATACAGCAAGCACTAGGATAGCACACCCAAGCTCCCAAGCCACAGAATTAGGAATACTTGTAGCTCAGATACCTCACCAAGCAGCAACGGGCTCCCTCGAGATAATTAAATGAACATGGAACAGAAACATGCAATAATATAGTTTTAAGTCGAATCTTGCCTTCCCCTTTACAGTTTCATGCACTTAACACGATTTTATTAATTTAGTCAGTATTCAATAATTCTCAAGATAGGTAAAAATGACCACTAACAGTTTACTACAAGGGAAATAGAATCACAGGGAAATCCCCCTGTGGGTGGGGGTGGTAGAATAACACCCACGGTATCCCCTGCCTGTCGTAAGAGGCGACTAAAAGGGGCCCCAGGGGCTCTGAACTTTGGAGCGTGGGTTGGCGACCACGGGGCCCTCAGCTGAGTCCTGGCATTGCTTCCACTTACTTGTGCCAGGCTCCTCACTTTCATCTGTCCTATCCGACCTCCCTTGGTCAACTCTTGTTCTTTTCCGACCCCGACGCTATTAGGTTTGCGAGGGCTAGGGAGTCTTTAATTTTCACGCCCTTCGTGGCCCTTGTCTTTCTTTGACCGATATCTTCATTTTTCGAAGTGTCGGATCCCTTCCCTTTTTCCCTCTGATTAGTGTTATATAGAGGATGGTTGCCTAGTTGTACTTCCTCTTAAAACAATAATCACCACCACCACCTCACCTTACATCAAAACAAGTCCCTACACATCAACTGTCCCCCCCTGTGGGTGGGGGCGGTAGAATAACACCCACGGTATCCCCTGCCTGTCGTAAGAGGCGACTAAAAGGGGCCCCAGGGGCTCTGAACTTTGGAGCGTGGGCTGGCGACCACGAGGCCCTCAGCTGAGTCCTGGCATTGCTTCCACTTACTTGTGCCAGGCTCCTCTCTTTCATCTATCCTATCTGACCTCACTTGGTCAACTCTTGTTCTTTTCCGACCCCGACGCTATTAGGTTTGCGAGGGCTAGGGAGTCTTTCATTTTCACGCCCTTCGTGGCCCTTGTCTTTCTTTGACCGATATCTTCATTTTTCGAAGTGTCGGATCCCTTCCTTTTTTCTCTCTGATTAGTGTTATATAGAGGATGGTTGCCTAGTTGTACTTCCTCTTAAAACAATAATCACTACCACCACCACATCAACTGTCTGCATATAGACTCAAAGTTCACAACGAGCCTCTGTTACCCTATGTAGATATAAACTACTGTAAAGACCCCAACGTACTGGTAAAACGTTTACAACTGCTAAGAGCCTATCATGATGCTGGTTACACACAGTACAAAGAAGATATTTTTGAAATAGAGCATGAATTACGTCGTGTAGGTATTATTAAGTAAGCGCTTACCCTCACCTAAGTCATCCATCTGTAGTATATAGTCGATCGAGTAGCTATATTCGTATAGATTATTTCCCAACATTCTCCCTTCCTTAGGGTGTTAACTCCGCCTCTAGTTGTAGAGCCGGTCTCAAGCCCGGATAAAGAGAGGAGAGGCACCCTAGCCCTTTAGCCCATTAGCCCTTTAGCCCTTTTTGCCCATCAGCCCATTAGCCCTTTTGCCCATTAGCCCTTTAGCCTATTAGCCCTACAAGGAATGTGCGGTAATCTAATCTTCTTAGGACAAAGATATCCCCTGACATGTTCTAAACACATGTTGTATCGAGTACAGTGTTCTATTTTAGTCTTGATCACTTATTTAGTGTTCTAAACACTTCAATCAATGTTCCGATCACATGATATTAACGGCATAGAGTGCAGTGTTCGATTCTAGTCTTGTTATGTTTCTTTAGTGATTTGCAAGTCTAAACATGCATAATGACGTCATCACTGCAGCACGTTCTTACTCTAGCTATCCCGATGCAGGTTTAAACTTGTTCGATAGAGCTATGCCTTGACATAAGAGGAGGCCTTAACAGCTTATGTATAGCCGCTATTGTTTAAAGATAGCTGCTGTTAAGAAAAAGCACGTAGAATTTTTCAAATTACCCGCCACCACATTTCAAAGGTATGAGGTTTAGTGCTGTAAAGATACCTGCACGATGCAAAGCTAGCTTTCTTCATCAGAGCAGCCACCATCTTGTGTGAGCACCTCTAGGCCGTATCATAAGGAGCTGTGTATAGTCGCCGTCTTGTCGCTGCTACCTTGCGCAAGCACCCTTAGGGCGTCTCATAAGAGCAGCAGCCATCTTGTGCAAGCGCTCTTACCCCCTCTAGGGACACCATGACCTTGAAGTCGGTGTGGGGGCTTGTGTGCTTGTTGATCCCGAGGGCTGTGCCAGCTCAGGGTTACCCATGCTGGATAGGCCTCGGTGTAGGGCCAGACTAACAAGGTGTCCCCCGAGTTGCTTCAGAGGTGTCTGTGCTCTTTATTCTTCATCACTATTTCTACCCTTCTATTCTCACCATCTTTAATTTCATTCCTCTTCCTGTCTGGCCACCCTTTCTGCCTCGGGTAGATTAGGTTAGACATTACAGAAAAAAAAGAAATTAAAAAATTAAAAAAAATTAAAAAATAAATTAAAAAAATAATTAGGTTAGCACGGAGGTTTTATCCTCCCCCAATCACAAGTTTCGGGTCGTGGCGAGGTGATGCATGGCTACTGGGTGAGTAGTTCCTAGCGACCCCCTCCAGATACCGGGCGCCCTCTGGAGTATATAGCCTTGCCTCCGGTAAATCTCCTTGGCTCTGCCGGAGGTCGACGTCATATTTCCGTGAGTACTCGTGGGACCAAGAAACGGAACCTCTCTCTTCACTTTCAACTAATTCAAAGGGTGGCACCCTTCAAAAAACTGTGTCCAAGATTGCCAAGAAACGCAAGCGGTTTACTCCAGTTCCAGTGGATTATGTAAGTGACGAACGTCTTCCTCGATTCCTGGTTGCTTCCAGGGTCGATGGTAAGAGTTTTCTTGATGAATGTCCTTTCATGATCAGCAATTCCATCAAAGAAATTGTTGCTGGTGAAGTCGACGAGATGCGCAAGCTCCGCGATGGATCCGTACTTATTAAGACATCTACGGCTGAACAGTCCAGACGGCTACTTAAAGCCAAGTTATTCGGTAAGGTAGAGGTGAAAATCGAGAAGCACCAAACCCTTAACTCCTGCAAGGGAGTAATATTCCACAGGGATTTGGTTAAGTCTTCCGATGATACAATGATCCGGTACCTAGCACGTCGGGGTGTAACCGACGTGAAGAGGTTGAAGAGGCGTGTGGGTGATAAGCTACTCGATACGGGTGCTTTCATCCTTACCTTCGACGCTGAGACCATACCTGAACGAATAAAGGTAGCAATGTATCGCCTGACTGTTCGTCCGTATATTCCGGCACCAATGAGGTGTTATAACTGTCACAAGTTTGGCCACACCTCATTGCGATGTACAGGTTCGACGACCTGCAAAATGTGTGGGAAGTGCGAGCATGCTGGGGTTGAATGCACACCACCACCTGTGTGCGTCAACTGCCCGGGTACGCATGCTCCAATCTCCAAGGAGTGCCCCACATTCAAGCGGGAGAAGAAGATCCAGGAGATAAAAACGCTGGATAAGCTATCTTATCCAGACGCCCGGAGGAAGTTCAAGTCCATGGCTGCTCCGGAGTTCTCCATCTCATTCGCGGAAAAGGTCGCAAACGTACGGATCACTCCACAGAGTTTTGTACACAACATCGGTACTGAAAATGCATTGAAAAGTCAAAGCCAGCAACAAAATTCAGTAACTAAAGAAACTGGAGATTCAGCATGTGAAGCACCGAAAAGAGCGTTACTGTCGACGTTGCCTGGGAAGGGCCCTTCCCAGGAACGTTCGGCTGGGAAGTCCTCTCCCAACAGGGCGGGGGGAAAGACTTCCCCAAATAGGGCTGGAAAGTCCAGCCCTCCTTCCAATGCCCAGATCATTAAGGAGGAGAAGGTGAAGCCACAGAGCTCCCGTAAAACATTGGAGAAGAAGCCTTCTCCAACTCAGTCGGGGTCCACAGGATCACCGAAGAAATCCGGCAAGCCATCTGCCGACTCTCCTCCCAAAAAGAGAGAAACGGTGGGCAAGAGCGAGAGGGCCAGACGCCCTCTTGTTCGATCACTTTCTGGAGAACCTAGTTCTCCCAGGAAGAAGGCCCACTGTTCCAGACCAATAAGATCACCGTCCGCGGAGGGTCCAGTCACCGCGCCTCCTTCTTCTGAGGAGACAATGGAGACTGAACCACTCATTGTCGTGGATGGTGACGACAATACCGACAACAACGGCGGAAAATGGCAGGTAGTTGACAAAAAGAAGGGCAAGCAATTGTCCTAATTTCGCAACACTACCAATCCACACAATGGCACTATTGCAGTGGAACTGCAGTAGTTACCACTGTCGCCTAGCTGAGTTACGTCAACTGATATCCGTCTATGCGGCCTCCATAGTCTGTCTACAGGAATCTCGTTTGAGACCTGGACACGACACGACTATGAGAGGATATCGTCTTTATTCCAAAGACAGAGTAGCTGTGGATGGCGCGGCAACTGGGGGCGTTTGTACCCTAGTTCGCTCCGACATCTTCAGCGAAGAAGTACCTCCCCCTGTGGGTGGGGGCGGTAGAATAACACCCACGGTATCCCCTGCCTGTCGTAAGAGGCGACTAAAAGGGGCTCCAGGGGCTCTGAACTTTGGAGCGTGGGTTGGCGACCACGGTGCCCTCAGCTGAGTCCTGGCATTGCTTCCACTTACTTGTGTCAGGCTCCTCGCTTTTATCTATCCTGTCCGACCTCCCTTGGTCAACTCTTGTTCTTTTCCGACCCCGACGCTATTAGGTTTGCGAGGGCTAGGGAGTCTTTCATTTTCATGCCCTTCGCGGCCCTTGTCTTCCTTTGACCGATACCTTCATTTTTCGAAGTGTCGGACCCCTTCCATTTTTCCCTCTGATTAGTGTTATATAGAGGATGGTTGCCTAGTTGTACTTCCTCTTAAAACAATAATCACCACCACCACCACCACGAAGAAGTACCGCTCCGTACTCAGCTAGATGCAGTTGCAGTTCGCACTCCGTTGCCAGTAATGACAACGGTTTGCAACTTGTACTTTCCACCGGATTATAACCTTGATATGCATGCACTACAAGATTTGATCGCTCAGTTGCCTCCTCCTTTCCTCATGCTGGGGGATGTGAACGCCCGTAACACACTATGGGGTTCTCCGTCTTCCTGTTCTAGGGGGAGGAAGCTCGTGCGAATGATCAACCTATTTGGTCTTTGTGTGCTCAATACAGGGGAACCGACACATTTCAGTAGCGCGCATGGCACATTCTCACACCTGGATGTCACTTTGTGTAGCAGTGCGCTAGTTCCCCTGCTACGGTGGCAAGTTCACGACGACCTCTGTGATAGTGACCACTTCCCGATAATTCTGTCTCTCTTGAATCAAAGACAGTCCGAAGTACCCAAGCGCTGGTTACTTCGGCGGGCAAATTGGCCAGAATTTACAAAACGCGCAGTGATGGCTGATGATATGCTGGAGTCTGTTGACGACCACGTCTCTTCCATTACTACTGGAATTTTGGCTGCTGCAGAGGAAACAATTCCTTCCTCGTCCGGTATTCGTCGCCGGAAACAGGTCCCATGGTGGACGGACGAAATTGCAGCAGCCATATGTGATCGCCGACGGGCTTTTAAGCATTATCGTCGGAATCCTACGATGGCCAATCATATCGCATTTAAGCGTCTGCGCTCGAAGGCCCGTTTTTTGATTCGAGAAAGTAAGAAAGCTACGTGGGAAAAGTATGTGTCAGCCATCACGGCACATACTCCGTCATCACAAGTGTGGACAAAACTCCGCCGTATTGTCGGAGTACAGAATGCGCCCCCAGTACCCGGAATCTCCATTAATGGAGATATAGTTACGATTCCTTCAGTCATTGCAGACCACATCACGTCACATTTCGCAGATACGTCCAGCTCTAGGAGATACGACCCTGCATTTCTTCCAATTAAGCGCGAAGCAGAGGCCCACCATCTCTCTTTTGCCTCTAGTGCTTCGCATCCCTACAACGTGGCCTTCACGGAGTGGGAGTTGCGAAGTGCACTTGCGCTGTGCAGAGATACGGCTCCTGGACCGGACAAAATCCATAATCAAATGCTTAAACATTTGAGTGACAGATGTCTCAAGCATATCCTCACCCTGTTCAACAGAACATGTATTGAGAATATTATTGATGTCAAAGCGGCAAGTATTAGCCCTATATGTATTTTTTATCTCCTGCCTGCTGTTGATGATCAAGATGCTTGTTGTTTAAAGGGGCCTAACATCTACGTCATTGGCTCCTCCTGCCTGTTAACCTTCCATTTGCGTTGGGTGTGCAATCTGGCTGATA
Source organism: Anabrus simplex (assembly GCF_040414725.1). Lineage (NCBI taxonomy): Eukaryota > Metazoa > Arthropoda > Insecta > Orthoptera > Tettigoniidae > Anabrus > Anabrus simplex. The sequence goes on from NC_090265.1 coordinate 699,086,746, forward strand.
GTACTGCATTAGTGAGCAACCATGTGCGTGTGGAATAGCATTAGTAAAGCAATACATTGGCAGATTCAGATTCATAATTGTCCTCTTTATGGGCAGATAAACTGTTGATGGATAGTGATGATGTGCTGGGGATAGTTCAGTAGAAAATAACAATGACAGTCACCAGATTGAATAAATCAAATAAAACTTTCATTTTCTGCCACGATGAGGATATTATAAACAGATTGTGTGTTGATTTGTATCTTATTTCACTTGCAAAGTCCGAAGGAAAATGTTATTTGTAAAGATCTTGTTTGTATAAGATGTATTACTATGGTTGAGTTTCATCTCATCGTTGTTGCCAATCTACCTTGTTCCCTCAACATTCAATGCCAGTTATTATATGCGATTGTGAAGTGATGATTTTCACACATTATACATCTCAATTGGCCACTACAATAAAATCCTCAGTATTACAGTATGGCCAGTATTACAGCAAAGAGTTCATCCTCCTCTTCTTACTAAGAATAAGGTCCTTTACATGTACACTTTCTTGCTTGCAATTGGACAACGCAAGAACCTGTACACTTTTAACTCAGGATTAAGTACTTGTAATGCATATTTGGAGTTTGTTCAAAATCCAGACTTTTTAACTGTGTTAAATATAAAATCTTTCCCTGTGCAAAATGAGATAAGCAATACATGATCAAGAATGCTGCATATGACAACCTAGTGGGCTTTAATAAGGCTGTAAACCCATCTGCTAATAGGAATTTTGTGGTTAATAGAATCGAGAATTTAAAAGGTTCCTTTAGAAAGGAACTGAAAACGTTCGAGATTCCAAACAGTCCTGTTTATCAGCAGACGGCATGTACATTCCATGTTTGTGGTATCGCATACACTCAACTCTCGATTTACCGTAATCGGATCAATCACATTGCGGCTTAACCGTGATATCAAAATCACTAAAATTTCATCAGTATTATAGTTGCAGTAATACAGAATTACAAAAGGTTTGGATAATATTTCCAGGATGATGCTCTCGTCGCTGAAAAACTTGTTTTGAGAAACTTGAGAAGCAAAATAAAGAAAAAGTGTTCCTCGGTACAAAAGCAGAAAACCATGACTGACTATTTTCAGAACGAGTAAAGTTAGGTAGTCTGAATATTTTTCTTTGCCTTATTAGTTTCAACAAAAAGTGCTGTTCATTTTTCCATTTGTTAATTGTGCTAAGCGCTACATTTACTGCAACATATTGGGTAAGTTAATAAAGAACAATACAGTAATATCATTTATTATAATTTTAACTGTACTTTCAGTACGCCTGTTCAATTTTTAACTTCTTGAGAGTTAACCATGATTTTACTTATCCGGGAAGCCTTAACGCAACATTATCCCGGTTAATCGAGAGTTGAGTGTACTACTTTTAGTTACAAAGGAGCAGGAAATTTCTACTGACATTATTATTAACTTGGACGATGATGAGAAACATGATGATTAGGGTTTGGAAATTTATAACCTAAAGAAATATGAAATATGCAAGCAAAAATGCCCCCAAAACTAGCTAAATATGACCCAAAAGAGGTAAAATATGACTTAAGCATTTTAGGGTTAGGTACCAAGTATTAGATTATTACTAACATTAAATGTGCCGAAAAGTGATTACCGATAACACAGCAGACACATTTAATCATACACACTGACAGAGCAACATCAGATACTTTGAAATTTTATACATTCATTCAGCATCATCCCTGAGGTGCAGCTCTCATTCTGTTTTCCTAAAAGGGAACAAAAGACAAAAATATAAGCATCCTTTTTAGTATCTGTCAGCGTACATTCGTACAGCACCTACTTTTTTTTGGAACCATGTTTTTTAAACCTGCTGCCTGCCTTTTTCGGGAAAAGAAAGAAAAATACATTTACTGTGTTTGAAATCCTTTATAAGAAACTCGGTGCAGGTAACTTCGACTTACCTTGTTAAAAGTGACGCCTTAGCTTAAAGAAAAATACTCAAAATATGACCTACTATGACCTTGTAACTGCTTCGTCAACGGATTACATTCTTTACCCGATACGTCCATTTTTTACTCGTCGTTGGGCAACCTAGTTTGACGAAATGGAGTCGCTCATCGGATACCTCAGGGTTTTCTTATGGCAAGTAAGACATGTAATCTTACTGTAGAATTCGCTTTACGTGAGTTCAAGAGAATCCCAACTCACGGATGACACCTACCGACACTCACGACATAATAATAATCGTCGACAACTTTTTCCGAATATTGACTTCGAGAGAACTTACCATGATTAAATGAAGCACCCAATTTCATGGTGCCTTTCTTAGCTATTAATTAACTTACGAGCTAGACGATAATTAAAGAATTCATGACACAAGCAAATATAGAAAAATAACAAGACATTTATTAATAAATATTGAATTATTAAATTACCATATTATCCGACGCATTATTTAAAATTGACTGAAAATAAGTATGGAGAATCAGTCAGCGCTGGCTCGTAAAATAAACGAAAAGTAATATCCAGTATTTTAAAATTATTAAGATGATCAGTTCCTTTGTGAAGTAGAAGTTAAGTATTTACACATTTACAATAGATCACTGGACACATCTGAGGTCCACCTTGCAATTTGAACGTAAGTGTAACATCAACACCATTAACTTGTTACGATAGTTCACTTCCTTAGTCTGATTAAACCAGTCTCACTTGGACATAATGATCAGCCGAAATGCATCTCAAATACACTAATAAGTTAAGTCTGAATAAATTAGAATACATTTAAATAAATTTGAATAAATCAAAGAAAATCGAAAATAGATCTAAGTAAATCAAGATAATTCCGAGTAAAATCCGAAGTCATGATTTTGTTGCAACGATCTCGTTGTGTGTAGATAACTACTTACGAACTAAGGCATTCTTTCCTAGTGCCTGGTAAATACGGCTCCTACTCTATCCTTTCCCTAGCTGTGGTTCGTTAAAAAAAATGTACGTTCAAACGGTGAATATTAATCGATCTAGCTATCTAACTAATTTCAACATAATCCTTGGCTGTCATACACATGTCCTTTTAGGTTCAATGTCCCTTTCTTTAGTTATATTTCAATAACATTCTACTACAATGCAAGCTACTTTTCTCTTTCGCAATTAGTATGGAAGCGCTATGCGAGATTCGGTGTTGAAAAGCATCTGGTTAAATACAGCTATTCAAAGTATTGTAGTATTCTGGTGTTCATTATAAATCAACTACACTGACATACGATTTCGTCACGAGCAAACATCTATAATAGTAAACCCAGTTCGTACCTTGGCTTGTGTCGCTCCAGCGGTGAGGGCAATCTTACGTAAACGAATCATAAAATAAACTTGTAGTGTGGCATATCTTAACTTGCAGGTACACGATGGCCCTGCATCGCCTGAAACATCTCATATCACTATATATAACTCGAATCTTTCATCCAATTACCATAATCATATCCTTATTACAACATCCATCTAATATTAACACAGTAGCCTCCATAATATTTTATCGCGTTCCCAAATTCTCGACTACATCAAAATACCACACTGTTTCTTAATATAACATTTACAAGTCGCTGCTTCTCATAACCTACGGATGAGTTCAATGCCCTTTCTATGAACCAAACAATGCGTAATTCCATTTGTTTCTTTCTACACCGCGCACAACCACTCGTGACGTCAACTTTAAACATTACTTCAATGAAATCTCTATAATCTCCCAGTATGTCATTTTAATCAGCTGTTTCCACATTTCTCTTTCCAACCTCACACTTCATACGAGTATTTAGTCGATATATGTTGACGTATATATCCATTACATCAGTAACTACTGCTATATTGCTAAATCGTAACTACGAACTTAAATATCTCACACATCGTTGGTAATCCTCACTTGCATTGCCATATTTATCGGTCTACAATTAGCCCATCGGCACATACCTAAGGTACATGTGTAGGCAAACCAAAAATTATGCGATAAAATATTGTGAATGACTTAGCTCGCTCATGGTTGTCCCTGGTCCAGCTGTTCTGTTCCCAAATGGATGTAGTTGGGTCTTCGGTTCGGTCACGGGTTGAACATCTGGTACATTATCCGCTCCTTCGTTCTGGAAGTACTATCTGGATTCCCGTTGCCTTCCTTCGTCATGGCTCGATCAGATGGTTACCCGTCGCCTTCCTCGTCATTGCCTGGTCGTATGGTAAGATGAACTGTTCCCAGGTTGGTCCATCATGTGTATTTAGCACATCATCTTCATCATCTTCTTGTCAGTCTCAAAGTTGAAGATTATATTGCAGTATACAGCCATTTTACTATTCTTCTCTGACGTCTCTAATCCTTAATTTTATTTATTTTTATTTTTCTTCGTAGCTCTCTGACGTATCCGCAATTTCGTAAGATAACGAATTCAGTACGTCTATTTTCTGTCTGAACTGCTTGTGAATCTTGACGAAAACTTTTCATTATTCTTATTCAACCGTTGGAAAATACTTCTTTTCTTATGCGTGATCCTTTGCTTCTCCTAAAAGAATTCATTCGCTGACGGTAATTGCATCCGCTCTCTACGTCGTGAAAATTCAAGAAGTAGTTTTTTAATAATAATCAAGTTTTTTTATTTGTTTTAAAAAACAATACTGTAGACCGTCCACTGTCCGTTTTACCCGAACACTTGACCATTCCATGACGTATATGGCCCTCCATAACATCACAACAGGTGACTATTCCTTGCTTGCAATAGATTACTTGACCCATACCTTCAGTCGGCGCCATTTTGTAATCTGTCGCGAACGTGTGAACAGGCACAACCTTATATCACTAAAATGAGCAAAGTATGACCTACTATGACCTTATATCACTAAAGTGAGCAAAGTATGACCAAAGCAATAAAAATGGCAAAAATATTCATTTGTATGCAACAAAAAGTTGCTTTGAATGTGGTCAGGGATCCATCATTCATAGTTATTTTTTAGATTTCAGGTAAAATGACCTCAGGAAAGAGATATGACTTTTCCTTAACATCCAAATCTGCAGTGCCAGGTGGCCAATATATCAGCCATGTGAGCTGCTGCTAAAACTGTCGGGGGCTGATCTGTCGGCCACATTTTCCTCTCGCCTGTATCTTCAATTCCTGCTGCTGTTAAGGGCCGATGGCCTTCGATGTTAGGCCCCTTAAAACAACAAACATCATCATCATCATCATCATCATCATCATCAATTCCTGCTGCACGATGGCAGCATAAGTAATACCACCAGATAGATCGAAGCTTTCACTCGCTAAAAATATTGGTAACATGTGATATCGATATCAGTGAAGTTTTATAAAAGCTTTCTTTCGACGCATTGTAAGTTCAGTGCGTGGTAGTCCTGCACTCTGCCCCTTCGTGTCACTTCCTTGTTATCTTCTTTGTTTATTTACTTCCAACAGTGTAAGAAGCCCATTTTCATTATGAGACAACTAATGGAAAAGCAATGGGAATATGGGAATGATATGGTGATGACAATCATTGACATTGCAAAGGCAAATGGCAATGTTACGGTACTGTAATTTCAATTGCTCTCTGAATGAACAGCAGCATCGCTTGAAAACCAACCTTTTTCGATTTCCATGACCAACAACTTAAGGATTACTTTTACAACTTGTTACTTTTATACGGCGCACTGGACTTTTTTATGGATCTCTATTTTTTTTTACACAATGTAGCGCATCTCTGGATTCTTAAGCCTCTAGTGCAACAATTACCTTCCTTCAAGTTCCAAAAACTGAAGAGCCTTTCCAGCATCCATGTGTTTTTACGTCTATGAATATCTTAAAAAACGACGTAACTTCATCTCAGTTGTTCTTCGAATATACAGCAGCAAATTTAAGAAGCCAGCATATGTTGAATTCCTTAACCCACAACTGAAAAATTCCCATCCCTATCAACATTTTAATGCTGTACAGTGCACTGGTCTTTAATCGTAAATAAACGATGTGACTTCAGCTCTGTGGTTCTTCAATTGGATACCTGCATCTTAAAGGAGCCAGCATATTCTAATCCCCTTATCTGGCAACTCAAGAATTCTTTTCTATAACATCCTCTTAGTGCGCACTGGATTTTTTAATGCTATACGGTGCACTGGACTTTATTCGTAAATAAACGACATAACTTCGGCTCAGTGGTTCTTCAATTGGATACCTGCATCATAAAGGAACCAGCATATTTTAATCTCCTTATCCAGCAACTCAAGAATTCCTATCTATAATATCTTTTTAGTGCGCACTGGACTTTTTATGAATCTCTTTCAGAGAGTTATTTTTTAACATAGTGCTGCACAATGTCTCACATGGTATGTACTTTTATGAGACCTTACGTGTCTTTACATTGTTTAATTTCTTCGGTATTTGTGTTTTAATTTTGCTTCAGGTTGATGATGACCTAGTACTAGGTCGAAACTAGTCCCTAATCATTTATGTAATTTAAACTCTTTATATTTTGTATTGGAAAGGTGGACCCAAATAATACATTAATTTACTCTGTTGTAATCACAGTTCAATACGGATCTATCATTATAAAACTTATTTAATTTAATATTTAATTATGACAGTGTCCCCAGGACTAATGTTTGGAACAGTCTGGTGCAGAAAGTAATTAGACGAAGATTATTAAAAATGATCAGGGCATTGTAGAAGGCATGTTGTAGTTGTGTTGAAACACAAGATGGCAGGTCAGGGTGGTTCAAAATCACTAGTGGGTTGAGACAGGGAAGTGTTATATCGCCAATCCTGTTTACAATAGTAATGGATGACATCATGAGAACAGCAAAATCAGCATATGGAGGAAGATAAATGAACATGTTGTTATTTGCAGATGATATTGTGATTTGAAGAGAAGAGGAAATGAATGATCAAGAACAGTTGGATGTGGTGAATGGCAAGATCGAAGAATATGGATTTTTTTTTCACTATTTGCTTTACATAGCACCAACACAGATAGGTCTTATGGTGATGATGGGATAGGAAAAGCCTAGGAATGGGAAGGAAGTGGCTGTGGCTGTAATTAAGTTACAGCCCCAGCTTTTGCCTGGTGTGAAAATAGGAAACCACTGAAAACCAACTTCAGGGCTGCTGACAGTGGGGTTCAAACCTACTATCTCCTGGATGCAAGCTCACAGCCGCATGGCCAACTCGCCCGTTAGAAGAAGAATGTGGATTGAAAGTAAGTGTAGAAAAGAGTAAAACTCTTGTTATGACTAGAGGGGATAAAGAAGGGAAACGTCAGATTAGACTTGCAGACACGCCCCTGGAAGTAGTGGAGATGTTCAAATACCTGGGGAATTAATTAATGAATTAATGGAGAATGCTTGACTGGATGTTGAAACAGGTAAGAGGATTCATGCTGGATGCTGTTTCTATCATAGTGTAAGAAACATGTTATGGGACAACGATGTGCTAATGGAGGCAAAGAAAACTATGTAGAAGATGTATTACACACCCATAACAACGTACGGAGCAGAAATTTGGACAATGACAAAGAAGGGTGACAGTCGAAAACAGGTAGCAAAAATTCTTGAGGAGTGTGGTACAGGGGAGTAAAAGAGGCAAAATAAGGAATGAGAAAATGCGGGAAGAAACTGGAGTGGAAAAAAATAATGATAGAATAGAGAAAAGCCGACTAAGATGGTTTGGGCACATAAAGCTGAGTGATGAAAGAATGCTAAAACAAGTTATGTGGATGCAAGTAAGGAGGGGCTGCAGACGACCACGATTGAGATTGGAAGGACTCAATCCAATACAGTATTAGAGAAAGAAACCTGGACTTGGGACACAGTGGGAGGAGGAGTGGTGTAAAAACCAAAGAAGGTGGAAATGAACCATATTTGTCCCTACCCGGCTGCAGCTGGATATTGTGAAATGATGTTAATGATGATGATGATGATGATGAGTGTAAGGATGGATATGTATATGAAAAATTATTTAAATACACATTGTTTTAATATTAAGTGACTCATTCAAGAATAATTTATTGACTGACAAGTGTTTGATGAAAAGAAGAGGTCACTGTGTATTTAACCTGCACATGTATAATTTTGTAAAAATTCGTAATTCTCAAAAAGTACTACCAAGAATTGTGTAAAACATAGGTTTTTTATTTGATATTAGCTGAATATTCTCAGAAAGCTATCATACCCATGATAAAATTACACTATAAATGCAAAAAGTTGATTTATTTTTGAATGTCCTTTGTTTCAAAAATGAACAAAAATATTTGTATATTTTTAAATGAAGAAAATGAAACTCCAATGCAATGTGCTATGAAAAATAATTACCACCAAAAATTTAAGTAGGAGAATATTTTTCCTTAGGATGTGCATTTTCATTAAAATTGTCCTGGCATTCTTAGTGCAACCACTACATTCAGCCTGGCATCAAAAGGGTTAATGATGATTGTGAATTAGTGATATAAAAAGCTTTTGAATTTTTTCCATCAACAAAAATAACACAAAAAATGAATATTTACCCCTATTTGTCCTGTTGAATTCCAACTTTATCTTCATGCTATGATCTTTCCTACCTTTCAAAGCTCTATTCATGCCTATTTGTCTCTTCACTGACAGCTCTGAACATCGCACTTAGTCAAGCAGCTTGTCTCCATGCTGTCAAGTCTTCCCATCCAAAGGTTTGCTTCATTTTCTTAACACTATTACAATATTGCTGCTTCTCTCTGGATCTTTTCCATTTGTTCTATTAAATAATCCTGGTTTGAGTCCCATATACTGGAACAATACTCTGATTTGGATCTTACAGGGGACTTAGTCTGTCTCCTTTACATCCTTACTACAACCCTTAATTACTCAGAGGAAATCATATGTTTGTAGGAATCATGGATATACTGGCAGTTATTAAGGGAAAATGATGCTAATGTATTCATATAATCTTTAATGGCTATTAAAAGGTGACTTTACTTTTTTACCTTTCTTGTGGTGTTTTATTGGTATTTTGTGAGTACTGTCTTGTAATTATTTTTCTCTGGCTTTTGAATTATTTCCATCAACAAAAATAATGCAATAAACTGATGAATTTTCAAGAGTTGGTTTCTTTACAAAACCATGGCTTTGTGTGCAGAGATTTATTTAGAAGGTTTTCAATACAGTTTTTAGCATAAGAGTAATTGCTTTCCATCACTGCCAAACTAATACCATTATCCATTAGAAATAGTTGGAAACAGTCAACACCACTCACCTCTGGTAATAATTCAACACTTATACTAGGATTTCCACTAAATGGAATTATATTAGATTGTGCTGTATTTCCAGACTAACATTCCCCCCCCACACACACACAAATTTATGCTCTACATCTTCAACCATTACCATTGTCTCCAACAAATACCTCATCATTTTCACTAGAAATAACAACAAGGTCATCATTCAATAAGTTATTCAAATCATCATCACTGCTAGCATAAATACTAATATCATTTAGAGATTCATCTGCAGTGTAGACCCTTATTTTATTCTGAGACAACATCTGTTTCATTTTACGCTTGCCATTTGTTTACCTCATCAACTGGTCAGGGATTGTATATAAATAGAGGAGATAGGGCATATCTGAGGCCAAAGATTTCTTGAATACTGCTAAACACGCTCCTGCCATCTGTTGAGAATGCTGCAAAACATTTTCCACAGATATTACAGTACCCAAGAAAATATTGGACAATCATGAAATAAACTCTGAAACTAAATACAAATTTCTCTGGCGGTCACATTATGCACAAGCGTGCAATGCCTGACAATTTATTTGTTGCGCCACTGAAGAGGTTAAGAGATGTGTAACTTAATTTATAGCCCCTTTAATATGATTACTCCAAAGAAAATCTTTCCTTATATTAATGCCTAAGTACTTAGAGTGATCCCCATGAGGTACTTTCACCCCATTGACTTTGTAATTAAAACTGAGAGGACTTGTACTACTTTTCATCCTTTTATCATCACAAAATTGTCTGCTGTTCATCTTGCAACATTGTGTGCTGCACCTCATTACCTTCATATCTTACTTTTGTATTTTACAGATATCACATTCTTTACAATATTGTGGGTCAGTCCTTTATGGCTGCTCAGTATTCTCTATGCCAGACTTTACGTACAGTTCACCCCGATTAGACAGATGGCACCTCATGTAACAGAGAATTGCCTACGCATTTCTTTCTAGCTTACCTTTGATTCAAGTTATCTCTGGTCGTCTGACAATAATAAGTTTGGAGAAAAGATAGAAATGTTGACCTGCGAGATGGCTTTCATCTCGTACAAATGGTATTATAAAAGATTTAAACGTTATTTTAGATGGTTCTCTATGTTTAGAGTCATGAAAACGGCTATTTCAATTTTGAGGTATTTATTCTACTTATCCTTTCTTGCCTTGCCATAGTTAGGCTAGTTTGTTTACTGAGAGATCCCTTGTTTAATGCATTTTTCTTTATAATTTTGCTGCAGACTTATTTCACTGTCCTTCCTTTCTTTTCATGTCTGCTTGTATGTACTCATTCCTACAATAGAGTGAAAGGTGACACCGATCCGATTATTTTATGTGTGTGTGATGAGTTTGCTTGTTGTTTTGATTGGAGACCTTTTAATTCTCTGTATCTTCGACGTTTTGGCTCAATCTTATGTTCTGCTTTGTGGTTTAACGCTGATACTGTATGATTCATGTTCGCCTAGATGTGCAATATTAATATGTGTTATACGGCATGCAAGTTATTTACGTTATGTGTTTAGGCTGGGCGGGGCAGGCCTCTTTGTGGCGACCCAGGTTTCTGATCTGTGCACTCAGTACGCTTGAGCCGTTGACTGAATCATGTCATCCTGTTACGATTTTTGTTGTAACGTGTCTTGCTATTATATTTTTATACCCTCTGCTTTGCATGTTTAGTCTCTGAATGTGTGTGGGTGTGGAGTGGTTATTGGACCTGTGTTACTATTCAGTGTCTTATGAATATTTGTTTTTTGTCATTCTTATTTTATCTTGCTATTGTTTCTGGCTTCCTCAGCTGATTAATGTGTACATTTCAGGATTTTGCTCTCATTTTACTTGCTTTTTAACTCATATTTATTTGTTTCTGTAACTATAGCAACTCCTTTCTTACCCTCCTGTATTCCATATTTGTTTACTTTTCTGCCAGTCTTGATTCACTGGTGTCTTTGATTTATTGGGTTGTAATCTCTATGGGGATTGTCAGAAGCCATATTTTTTAAAAACCTTGATGTTCTGGGGAGCTGTTGGTTCTTATTGTGTGAAGGCTGTTACTTTCACCTCGAGATAGTAAATTGTCCCCTTTTATGAAAGAAATACTTTGGATCAGATACAAAGAAAATAGACTGTTAAATCAAGTGATTTTTACTATTGTTGGAGTATCGTTACACATTATGTGAGTATTTGACTCCCTGTATCCCCATTAATTTGTTTTTATGCTAATCTTCAGACTGTTTCCCTTTGCTTTTATTTTAATAAGCTTAATTCATTTGAATTGACCTCTGCTCCTCGGTATTGCCTCTCTGTTTTGGGGACATGCCTTTTACACTTTATTCATTAGCCTAAGAGGCTCGGATTCAGCTCCTGGCAGTTTTAGCCAGTTTTGACTGATCCAAAAAAAGGTAGGTAGTGTAATTGTCAAGGTCATTTTGCAGTTGCTGACAATCCTGTAACTTATTTACTACCCTGTATAGTACTCTCCAGCTTTCACACCTATACAGTAACATAGTCCAAACAAAGGAGTTGGCGAATTCTTCCTTGTCTAATGCCCATGTAGACTCCTAGGAAAAATGTCAACAAATTTATAAATGAGACTTCCATTTCTAGGAGTACTTGGCCCTGGGCTACACCAGAAACAGTTAACAAGTCATTACTGGCTGGTTGTGATTATAGCCCCAGGGGCTCTGAACTTTGGAGCGTGGGTTGGCGACCACGGGGCCCTTAGCTGAGTCCTGGCATTGCTTCCACTTACTTGTGCCAGGCTCCTCACTTTCATCTATCCTATCCGACCTCTCTTGGTCAACTCTTGTTCTTTTCCGACCCCGATGCTATTAGGTTTGCGAGGGCTAGGGAGTCTTTCATTTTCACGCCCTTCGTGGCCCTTGTCTTTCTTTGACCGATATCTTCATTTTTCGAAGTGTCGGACCCCTTCCATATTTTCCCTCTGATTAGTGTTATATAGAGGATGGTTGCCTAGTTGTACTTCCTCTTAAAACAATAATCACCACCACCACCGTTGTGATTATATGTTTTAACCCTCCTTAAAGGTGCATTTAAAAATCTAGCCTTCAATGGATGCAGAAGGAGCTTCCACTGAGCATTTGAAGGCAAACATTCCTATGCACCAAACTGATATAATATCATATCTCTGTTGATTTTCAACCAATTAGCTTTTTGGCCCCTCCATGTTTAGTGTGTTTTGTCTCGTCATTGAAGTGAGGAAATTTGCACATGAATTCAAATTTTTCTAGAGATATGACAAGCTGGGCTGAGTGGCTCAGACGATTGCGGTGCTGGCCTTCTGACCCCAACTTGGCAGGTTCAGTCCTGGCTTAGTTCGGTGATATTTGAAGGTGTTGAAATACGTCAGCCTCATGTCAGTAGATTCACTGGCACATAAAAGAACTCCTGCGGGGTTTAATTTCAGCACCTCAGCGCCTCCAAACAAAACGTAAAATTAGTTAGTGGGACTTAAAGCAATTATTATTATTATTATTATTATTATTATTATTATTATTATTATTATTATTATTATTATTAGGGATATAACACATCAAAATAAGGGCATTAAATGGTGCAATTTTTTGAAAAGTTTAAAGTTGGTTTCTGCATTATTCTTATCAGCGTGATGAGGGCCAAGGTAATATATATCTCATTTTCAGTGACTGGAATCAGTTCCCTTACCCTAGATCAAAATGGAAATTTGCCGGGCTGAGTGGCTCAGACGGTTGAGACGCTGGCCTTCTGACCCCAACTTGGCAGGTTCAATCCTGGCTCAGTCCGGTGGTATTTGAAGGTGCTCAAATATGACAGCCTTGTGTTGGTAGATTTACTGGCACGTAAAAGAACTCCTGTGGTACAAAATTCTGGCACATCGGCATCTCTGAAAACCATAAAATTAGTTAGTGGGACGTAAAACAAATAACATTATTATTATTAAAATGGAAATTCCATTACTTAGGACTTTATGTACTGCTCAGCGTAGCGATTTGTTTCCATTTCAATCAACTGGACGATTTCAAGTGAAAAAATGTTTGATAGCCTATACTTGTTGCGCAACATTTAGAGCTAAACCTTGGAATCCATAGATCTTACACAATATTTGTCTTATGTGATTATCCATGTCTTCCTAATAAAAATTACACTCACCACTATACCACGTCCAGCATGAATAGTCGGAAACAACAGTCTCTTCTGTATTATTTCACTTTCATCAGGGCCTAATTTGGCAGCATCAACATTACTGTCACCAGAATTCTAGTTAAAATTATAATTACTATCTTCATAATCACTAAAACACTCGTCTAATACGCCTTGGATAGCATCATTTGAAAAATTATTCTCGTTTACCGATGCCATTGCGGGAAAAGTACGTGAGCAAATACTGTAGTCAATTAATTTTACACATCGATAATGAGGTGAAAAGTTGTTAATATGGATCGATAGATATATGAAACCAAAGAATGAAGCATTGTCTAGACAGCTGTGAAGAGAACTTGGACACAGTTCAAAGGAAACTCACAAGATGGAACAACAATACGGATGTGGCAGAATGCGTGTCAGACATGTCACTCCACAGCAGCAGATGGCTGCTGCATAACGTTTGTTAGATGTCACTCAACACTATCGTGTTGTACTGCAGGGCAACCATCCTCTCTTAACACCAACCAGAGCCCTGACCCTTTGGAGAATGAAGGTACCATCAAGGGGAAGGTGAGGCAACAAAGGATGTGAAAATGAAATACTCCCTAGGCCTTGCAGACCTAATACCATCAGGGTCAGGAGAGAACAAGAGTTGACTGCTTGGGTAAGAATATGAAAGTTGAAACGCTCATACAAGTACGTAGAAACAGTGCAGTAGAACTAGCTAAACCTTGCTGCCAAGTTCAGAGGCCATAGCCCTCCCTTTTTGTCACCTCTTACGACTGGCAGAGGATACTGTGGATGTATTCCACTGCCCCTCCCGCAATGTTTCAATCCTGGGGGCTAAGACCTAAACAGTCTACCCAACTTATTGCTGAGGATACCTTCATCTCCACCTATGTAGCTTAGCTCTATGTAGACTTTCATAGACTTATGTACAGGGAAGGCCCATTTTCTTGCACCATTATATTCTAATCTGTCAGTCAATCAGTTATGCATGCGACACCCGTGAGGAAACCATGCCTTAAGTCATGCTGCATAATTTTAAAGGAAGAGGAGGAAGTGATGTAGTCGGAAATTCTCATTTTTCAATTTCTGTAGCATTTGTTACTATATTTTGACTATATTTCAGTAGTATTAACACCCACCTTTATATTTTGATCATATTACATTGGTCTTAACAGCACCTGCCACTGCACACTGGAAAGTCTTCAAGAAGTCCCTCATTATAAATTATGCTCACCTAATAAAGAATTCTGTTTAAACTTTGAACTTATCACAAATGCTCAAATTTCAAAGTAGAGACTACTGGTTTTCAAGAAAACAGTCATTATGTACTATCGAAATATCAAATGTCCAGAAAAGATTTTTCCACCGTAGGGTATGGCTTCCTAGAAAGCATCACATTTGTAGAATCATCTAGTTATTAGGCGAGTTGACCATGCGGTTAGGGACGCGCAGCTGTGAGATTGCATCTGGGAGATAGTGGGTTCGAACCCCACTGTCGGCAGCCCTGAAGATGGTTTTCAGTGGTTTCCCATTTTAACACCAGGCAAATGCTGGGGCTGTACCTTAATTAAGGCCATGGCCGCTTCCTTCCCACTCCTAGGCCTTTCCTGTCCCATCGTCGCCATAAGACCTATCTGTGTCAGTGCAACGTAAAGCAAATAATAATAATAATAATAATAATAATAAAATAATCATCTTGCTGCTAGCTGAACACAGATGTTAGAGTAATATGGTTGAAAATTAATTGAACCCTTCTTTCTTTGTAGGATGTGGATGAAGAATCTCTTTGTCACGAGGATAATACTTGCAGTATACCTAATGAGTAAGTACAAAAAATGGCTTCTTCAGTGTATTCTAGAATTAAGCTACAAGTTTAACACCCCTCTAAATATAGTTGGTTTAACCTTTTCCTGCCCACATTTTCACTCTGAACAAATATTTCAGGTGCCCTAGGGGAAACAACATCTTTATCATCTGATGGCCAGGCAAGCATAATTTTTTTAAAATGAGACGAAGTCTCTCATAGCGCATTGGCACTGCTGGTGGCTCCAAGTAGCCTATGCAGTGGCCTCCACGGGATGCACTAGCCATACGTCTTGGTGGGTGTGCTATTTATCAACTGATGAGCCGAACTTAGCACACTGGGGCGAAATGCTGGCAACCAGGAATGTGTTAGCTGGAAAATTTATACTGTCCAATAACGGACCAACTATATTGGTATTATAAATTTACTCATTCAGAACAGATATTTCAGGTTCCCTATGGAAATCAACATCTTTATCATCTGGTGGTCAGGCAGGCATCAATTTTTGAAAATGAGACAAAGTCTCTCATAGTGCATTGGCACTGCCGGTGGCTCCAAGTAGACTACACAGGCCTCCATGGTATGCACTAGCCATGCGTGGTGGTAGGTGTGCTATTTAGCAACTGATGAGCCCCACTTAGTGCACTGGGCGAAACACTGGCAACCAGGAATGAGTTAGCTGGAAAATTTATAATGTCCAATAACGGACCAACTATACTGGTATTATAAATTTACTCATTCGGAACAAATATCTCAGTTACTCTATGGGAATCAACATCTTTAACATACCACTTATTCCAGCAGCTCTTCTCCTTTTTACCAGGTCTTCCCAGCCCAAACTGTGCAGCATTTCTGTAACGCTACTCTTTTGTCGGAAATCACCCAGAAGAAATTGAGCTGCTTTTCTTTGGATTTGTTCCAGTTCTGAATCAAGAAATACTGGTAAAGGTCCTATACACTGGAACCATACTCTAGTTGGGGTCTTACCAGAGACTTAGATGCCCTTTTCTTTGCATCCTTACTACAACCGCTAATTACCCTCATAACCATATGCAGAGGTCTATACCCTTTATTTACAGTCCCATTTATGTGATTACCTTCCTTACATCCTTTCCCTAAATCACAGTATCATGAGAAAATTAATGTCCATTCATGTGCTGCGACTTGCTACTTTAGTTGCCCATTGTAATGAGCATAATAGTAAAATCAGTTTATTAGTATCATGATTGTTTAGCTGTTTATATGTTTAAATAAAACCAATATTTGGTGTTATTACTGTTCATTCAACATATGTTATGAAGTTGTAGCAAAATGAAAAACATTTTACGAGCTAATAACTCAGGAGATACTAGACCTGATTGATGAACGACGAAAATACAAGAAAGCTTGAAATGAAGAGGGCAGAAAAGAATACAGGCGATTAAAGAATCAAATGGATAGAAAGTGCAAGGTAGCTAAGGAAGAATGGCTGAAGGAGAAGTGCAAGGATGTCGAAGGTTGTTTGGTCCTGGGAAAGGTAGATGCTGCATATAGGAAAATCAAGGAAACCTTTGGAGAAAGGAAATCTAGTTGTGTGAATATTAAGTGGTCAGATGGAAAGCCACTTCTAGGGAAAGAAGACAAAGCAGAAAGATGGCAGGAGCATATCCAGCAGGTGTATCAAGGTAAAGATGTAGATAATTTGGTTCTGGAACATGAAGAGGCTGTTGATGCTGATGAAATGGTAGACCCAATTTTGAGGTCAGAGTTTGACAGAGCTGTGAGTGACCTAAATAGGAATAAGGCACATGGAATTGATGACATTCCCTCTGAATTACTGTCTGCCTTAGGAGAAACCAGCATGGCAATGTTATTCCATTTAGTGTGTAAGATGTATGAGACAGGAGAAGTCCCATCCGATTTTCGGCAGAATGTTGTTATACCTATTCCCAAGGAAGCCGGTGCTGACAGGTGTGAAAACTACCGCACCATTAGTTTAGTATCTCATGCCTGCAAAATTTTAACACGTATTATTTACAGAAGAATGGAAAAACAAGTTGAAGCTGAGATGGGAGAAGATCAGTTAGGCTTCAGAAGAAATGTAGGAACACGTGAAGCAATCCTGGCTTTACGTCTGATCTTAGAGGATCGAATCAAGAAGGACAAGTCCACGTACATGGCATTCGTAGGTCTAGAAAAGGCATTCGATAATGTTGATTGGACCAAGCTATTTAAGATTCTGAAGATGATTGGGATCAGATACTGAGAACGAAGAATTATCTACAATCTGTATAAAAAAGGGCTTTGAAAAAATAGCAATAATCCAGAAAGGAGTGAGGCAAGGCTGCTGTTTGTCCCCCCTCCTTTTCAGTGTGTACATAGAACAGGCAGTAAAGAAAATCAGGGAGAAATTTGGAAAAGGGAATCACAGTCCAAGGAGAGGAAATCAAAACCTTGAAATTTGCCAATGATATTGTTATTTTATCTGAGACTGCAGTAGATCTCGAGAAGTTGCTGAATGGTATGGATGAAGTCTTGGGTAAGGAGTACAAGATGAAAATAAAAAAGTCCAAAACAAAAGTAATGGAGTGCAGTCGAACAAAGGCAGATGATGCAGGAAATATTAGATTAGGAAATGAAGTCTTAAGGGAAGTAGATGAATATTGTTTCTTGGGTAGTAAAATAACTAACAATGACAGAAGTAAGGAGGACATAAAATGCAGACTCGCACAAGCAAGGAAGAGCTTTCTTAAGAAAAGAAATTTGCTCACTTCAAACATTGATATAGGAATTAGAAAGATGTTTTTGAGAACTTTCGTGTGGAGCGTGGCATTGTATGGAAGTGTAACATGGACGATAACTAGCTCAGAAAGAAGGAGAATAGAAGCTTTCGAAATGTGGTGTTACAGAAGAATGCTGAAGGTGAGATGGATAGATCGAATCACGAATGAAGAGACACTGAATCGAATTGGTGAGAGGAAATCGATTTGGCTAAATTTGACGAGAAGGAGAGATAGAATGATAGGACACATCTTAAGACACCCAGGACTTGTTCAGTTAATTTTTGAAGGAAGTGTAGGTGGTAAGAACGGTAGGGGTAGACCAAGGTATGAACATGACAAGCAGATTAGAGCAGATGTAGGATGCAATAGTTACGTAGAAATGAAAAGGTTAGCACAGGATAAGGTGGCATGGAGGGCTGCATCAAACCAGTCTATGGACTGATGACTCAAACATCAATAACAAGGCCTGATGTATAAAAGAAAGGAATGTGGAGAAATTTTTGCATCCAGAATGATTAGATTTGGACCCCGCATCATAATCCTCTTCACAGGTATGGACTTACTGGAAGAAAATTTGTACTGATTTCTTGACAGCTAATTTGGGGAACAACTAATGGAAGATAGAAAACTTCCACTGTTATTAAACCACATCTCTCTTAAATGTTTATTTTTGTATTAGTGATTGTGACAGCTATACTACAGCTAGTGCTGGCCTTGAAGCTATTTTTAAAACCGAAGAATGAAATTTATTCTAGACACTGCCTAGCTACAAGTCCACAACAGCAAAACTAATCTGTAGATGAATATTTGCAAGTATTAAAACTACTGGGAAAAGATGGTAATTTTACAGCAGTATCAGCAGATGAGAACGCAAATGTATACAGTTGCGATGCATTTATCACCAGATTATTATCCTCTCAAATAAGATGATGACTTGTAGAAAGTATTACATTAAAATTAGATGAAGCTTTTTCTCAAGTACGGGCCTTGGAGATGGCCTTTAGATAATCTGAGGGATATGGAAACAGCAACTCATTGCCAGCCATTGCAGCTTTGGACAATACACGAGGGACAGGCAGGAAATTTGATAAGTCACTTACTGATAATAGTATGTTGGCCATCACGCAAAGACGAGATAAATATTTCTTCTTCAGTTTTTTACCAGGCAATTTGGCTGTGCAGTTAGGGGCGCGCAGCTGTGAGCTCGCATCTGGGAGATAGTGGGTTCGAATTCCACTGTTAGCAGCCCTGATGATGGTTTTCTGTGGTTTCTCATTTTCACACCAGACAGAATCTGGGGCTGTACCTTAATTAAGACCACAGCCGCTTCCTTCCCATTCTTAGGCATTTCCTGTCCCATCGTCGCCATGAAGCCTGTCTGTGTCAGTGTGACGTAAACCAAATAGCAAACGAAAGCTTCCGTAGTTTCGACTGTCACATGAGAAGTAATTGTCTTGCTTTAAATGCTGTTTGTAACAGTTGTAATATAAGAGGACAATACACTGAAGTATGTCAGTATAAAAGGAAAGTTTGTGAAATGGTGCTGGTGGTGATTTTTATTTTAAGAGGAAGTTCGTGTAGGCAACCATCCTCAATTTACATTAAACGGAGGGAAAAAATGGAAGGGACCCAACACTTCAAAAAATGAAGTTATTGGGCAAAGAAAGACAAGAGCTATGAAGGGCATAAAAATGAAAGACTCCCTATGCCTCGAGTGCTCTAATACCTTTGGGTCGGGAAAGAAACGGAGTTGACCAAAGGAGTTCAAAAAGCTTAGATTAAAGCGAAGATCATGGTACAAGAAAGTCGAAGCAATGCCAGAACTCAACTAAGGGCCCCGGTGTCGCCAACTTACACTTCCAAGTTAAAAGCCTAAGGGCTCTTATGATACTGTAATGGCTGCTACAGATGACAGTAGTAGTAACCATATCTGTGTTAGTTCTAGTCATACTCTCTGTGGGGCTGCACTGGCTTCTCTAAATAAATCAGTCTTACTAATTACTGTTAATGGAGTACAGATTACGGCCCTCATTGATACAGGAAGTACCATTAGCTTCATTGACAGCTCCCTTGTAAACAGAAATAAATTTGAAAGAATGCCTGCAAATCCACAGATGTCAGTGGCATTGTCGGCTCTTATTTCTTTTGTAAGAGGTAGCTGTTTTGCTCCTATAGTTCTTGGCAATCATATTTACTCTGACATGCTATTAATCATGGATGACCAGTGTGCTAATATAATATTGGAGCATGCTATACTCAAACTACATTCTTCAACCGAAGTTGCTTTTGGAGGACCTGTGGATTTGCTACAATTTCTCTACTACCTTTCATTGTATTCTAGTCTCAATCAGGATTGCCATCTTATCACTATTAAGTCCTCTTAAACATTCTCAAGAAGGCAACATATTTATAGAACCTAAAATCTTTGGAGTTTTGATTGAGGGTATAATTCAAAAGACCACATCTTCTTCGAGGGTGCAGATTGTTCTTATGTCAAATGGTAATCACAAGAAGTGCATGGTTGTCGATTATCACAAACTATCAGGAGGTTTACACAACTTGATGCAAACCCTCTTTCTAGTATTGAAAGTATAGTACCATCAGAAGCAGCTAAATATGAATATTACAGCACTATTGAGCTAAAACGTGCATATCATCAAATACCTATTATCGAAAATGAGTGAACTTATAGTGAATTTGATGCCTGTAGGCAGCGCTGTCAGTTTCTACAAATCCTGTTTTGTATTACAAATAGCATGGCTTGATTTCAGAGAGTGATTAATTCAATAATCAAGGATGAAAAACTAAATTGTGTGTGTACTTGCTTATTTGGATGTTACAGTCTGTGGTACAACCTGATTGGATCACAATAAGAACTTGAAGTTTTTTGAAGCAGTTAAGAAATATTGCCTTGCCCTAAGTGATAGTAAATGTAAATTCTCTATCAAAGCCATCAACCTCCTAGGATATAACATTACTAACAAAACAGTTCAACCTGACCGTGATCGAATTCACCCATTACTGGATCTACCTTTTCCTAGGGACCAGCAGTCAGTAAAGAGAGCTGTACGAATTTTCTCTCATTATGCTAAATGGGTGTATAGATTTTCTGATAAAATATGGCCCTTAGTGCAGTGTAGAATATTTCCTATTCCTACTGATGTGTGCACTGCATGCAAGGAGATAAAATCTGATATTGCAAAATCAGTTCTGACTGTGTTGTGAAGGAAGTTCCATTTTTGCTTGAGACTGACATTTCAGATTTTGCCATAGCTGCAACCTAATCTCAGACTAGAAGACCAGCGGCATTCTTCTCTAGAACTCTCTCTGGAAGTGAATGTCAGCATTTCACTGTAGAAAAAGAGCCATATCCTATAGATGAATCACTATGCAAAGGGAGGCATTATCATGAGACTTCCATTTTTACTGTTAACTGATGAAAAATAATTATCATTCATGTTTAACTGCAAGCATGGAAAAATGAAAAATGAGAGGATTGAATGTTGGAGGTTGGAATTATCATGTTTCAAATTTGATATTTCATATTGTCCTGGGAAAAATAATAGTGTAGCAGATACATTGTCCAGAATCTGTTCATCTGCTAGAATTCCTACCTTTTATCAGATTCATCATTTGCTCTGCCGTCGAGGTGTAAGGCAAATGGCACACTTCATTTGCTGTTGCAATTTCCCATAATCTTTCGATTATCACGGCACATCGTGCCCAGTGTGTGCAGAAATTAAAGCTCGATTCTATAAAAGAGAAGACAGACTCATTGAAGCAACATCAACTTTCAAACATCAGAATATAGATTTCAAGGGACCATCAAAAACTTGTAATCGATGCTTGCTCTCGATTATCAATGAGTATTCAAGATTCCATTTGCATTCCCTTGCAGTGATGCTTCAGCTTCGACAGTCATAAGCAAATTATCCACCCTGTTGTCTCTGTTGGGATATCATCATTTATCCATTCTGATTGAGGTTCTGCAGTTGTATTGCAGCAATTAAGCAGTACCTTTGTTCACAAGGAGCAGCTACTACACATAGTATGCATACCACCCTCAAGGAAATGGCCAAGTTGAGAGGTATAATGGGACAATCTGGAAAGCTGTAAAACTCACCTTAAAATCTTGAGGACTTTCGGTTGTGCAATGGGGGACTGTTCTCCAGGAAATTTGAACAGTATAAGGTCTCATTTATGCATAGCTACTAACACGCCACCTCATGAACGTTATGTTTACTCATACTAGATACAACGAATGGGTCAGTCCTTCCAGCATGGCTAACGACATGTGGCCCTGTATTCATGAGAATAATAGTTGAGGAGATTCAACTTTTAAAAGCAAACCCAAATTATTGTTATGTTTGAACATCTGATGGAAGAGGGATAACTGTTCGTAATTGACACCTTGCTCTGAAGGAACAGAATTTGTTTTAAAAGGACTGAGGTAGAATACAAGTGAAAGATGTAAAAAATAATGTCAACCAGGATACGACTCCTCCTAAGCCAGCTTGAAGTTCAGACATGTTGGAAAGTGATGATGCCCATCTTAACAAGGGCAGTGAAAGAAGAGAGACAAAACTGGACTGAAACTACGTACTCTGCAGCCCGGCAGAGTAGTGAATTCCCCACAGTACGTACAGGACAATGTGTAAAATTTAACTCTGGGATAATATAATGAGCATAATAGTAAATTCGATTTATTAGTATCATGTTTGATTCTATGTCAAGGTACAATGAACACATAGCTTGAATAAATTGTTTAGTTGTTTCTGTATCTGTAGAACCTAGAGTTTATGTGTTGAATAAAACCAACATTTGGTGTTAACTTATACTTGTGACAATTATGAACTATGAATATGTTGGAAGTTGCTTAAGTAATACAACTAAGTTTAAATGTTTCTGGTAAAATTTCATGAGATCTTAAAACAGTGACATTTGTATTTCAAGTTAGTCCATTTTAAAGCTGTATGATTTATCTTCTACAGTATGCAACCATGGGCGTTTTCTACCTTCACTAACATTCATGAGACATGTCAAAGTGTGTTGGGTGAAGACACCTGTGATATCACGGATCCGTGTGCTTGTGACACATGTGGTCTGTTTTTTTCAACAGCATCCCTTCTGAAGGACCATAAGTTGCAAAGTGGGTCGTCGTCGACATCAGATTGCGTCACGCCGCTGACTGATGGGAAACAGCAACACATATGCACTATTTGCGGAAAAGATTTTGCTCTGTTATCCAATCATCGACATCATGCTTTAATACATACCGGGGAGAAGTGCTTCAAGTGTCCGGTATGCCAGAAAGCTTTCAACAGAGCATCGAATTTAAAAGTACATATGAGGAGTCACACAAATATCAAACCTTTTAAATGTAAATACTGTGAGAAGAGATTCGTTTCTAGTACCGGTTGCAAGACCCATGTGTTGTCGCACAAAGGGGAAAAGCCTTATGTGTGCTCATATTGTGGGAAAGGCTTTACACATCCTAGTCATCTCCAAGGCCACGTAGTAGTGCATACCAAAGTAAAGGCTCATGCTTGCACGTCTTGTGATAAAGCATTTGCACAGAGAGCTACTTTAAGAAAGCACATCTTATCCCAACATTCATCACAGAAACCGTATGAATGTACATTATGTGGACGGACTTTCGCTCTCAAAGATAATCTGCAAAGACACATGGTGAAGCTCAATAATAAGAAAGCTCACGATTGTACTATTTGTGGGAAGTCGTTCCATATGGGCGCAAGTCTTCGCGCACTCATGATAACACACATTCAGGAACGGGAATATAGTTGCTCAATATGCGACAAGAAATTTTGCAGGCATTCCTCTGTGAAGGTTCATACGTTTAGTCAAACTGGCGAGAAGCCGTGCAAATGCAAAACTTGTGGAAAAGCATACAGCCATTCCTCTGATCTTCAATTTCATATGCTTTCTCATACAGGAGAGAAACCACATGTTTGCTCAACTTGTGGGAAGGCTTATGCTAAACCTTCCCAGCTTAAGTATCACATGTTATCTCACAGCGATGAGAAGTCATTTATATGTACGACATGCGGTAAAGGGTTCTCTCAACCATTACTACTTCGTAAGCATATGGTAGTGCATTCTGCCGACAAGCCATTTTCCTGTCAGTTTTGTCCCAAAGCCTTTTCACGTTCCTCAGACCTCACGAGACACTCCCTCATACATATGAAAGAGAAATCATATGCATGTGATATATGTGGTCTTGGCTTTTCCCGAAAATCCGAAGTACTGAAGCATATGGTAATACATGCAGATTCTCCGAATTGAATACCTTGTTTTTATCTAAACTTACACTACAGTATAGTACAAGATCTTTGTGCACAAAATGTAATAGACTTGTTATTTAAAACTATCCTCTTTCCAGAAATTATACAAATGTGTTAAAGTATTAGTGGTATGTCAGATGAATCGAGTTATTAGTAGAATTATCCTACTTTTCAAAATCAGGTGTGTCCATCACTAGATGCTATTCAAATTTGAGTTTGTAACGAAAAATTTCCAGTCTGTCACATGCATCAGTTTCAAATGCAAATTAATACTCTATAAGCATACCTGTAAAAACTACATATTATATGTTTCGTTCTAAAGAACATCCTCAGATTCTATCAAATCACTTAAATTATGTGCATATTGTACAGAATATTTTACAGTACACAGTGAAACTTGTCAATGGTACAGAGTTAGGTTATAATATGGACCATATGTGAGCAAAAGATGATTGTATGGGAAACGACTAACACCGTATGATTATATATATTGTTCGTTGTGAACAACAGTGATAGACATCGTAGATCCACTGCACCTGCTATTCAACGAATGCATGAAAAGAAAAACAATGCCCAGGAAAAAGTTATCACGCTATACAAAGGAAAAGGCAGCAAAGATGACCCCAGTTCATTTAGGGGGATAGCACTGTCGTGTAATATCTTCAAGCTCTTCTCAAAGATCATACTACATCATATACGACCAAGAATATCAAGAGCTACACCATCAAGCCAATATAGGTTCATGGAAGGCAAATTGACCTTACAGGCCATTGAAGAAATCATAGTTGAAATAGACAGCGCACTAACACAACCAACCAGACCACTGTACACCATTTTCATTGACTACACAAAAGCATTTGACAGCATTGACAGACGAATGCTCGTACAAAAACCTGAGAAAGCACTGCCCGACTTACATAATGAAGGGGAGTTAATACAGGCCATACTTAACGCAAAACAGATGGAAATCTAGATGGAACCTCCACCACGCCCGCCGTAACGCAGACAAGAGGAAAGGAGACCCAATGAGCCCTATGCTAATTAACCCGATGACATCGGACATCATAAATGAACTGGGGACCGAAAAGGTCAAGCTAATAATGTTCGCAGACATGGCGCTGATATGGAGGGATCCCACGCATATGCAGACTGCATTCAATAACCTCAGAGCATGGGCGGATAAAAACGCGCTATCAACAGTGCTAAGACAAAAGTTATGAAATTTAGAGGGGGAGGAAAACTGGCAACACATGACGTCTTCTGTAACGGAAATTAACAACTTGGGATCGTGTCATTTAAATACCTGGGTATCACACTGCAGACCACAGGCTCAACCTTCATACTTCACGTACTAAGCCGCAGAACATGTCAATTAGCACTGCAATGGCACTATTCATGCTTACAGTGGCCTCGGGAGTTGCATACGGGATACAATTAATATGGCACAAACTAACTGTTGCAAACATGAAAAGAATGTTAAATATTAGGGCCAGGTACTTGAAACGAATCCTACAGATCTTAAAATTTACAGAGAATCGAATGGTGTACATAATGGCAGACAAAACATTCTTTTTGGAAGACATCAAACGAACATTCGGGCTACCAGACACCGCCGCATCGACTGCCGTCCTTGAAGAAAGAAGACAGAAAGCTCAGCAGACACCTGGAGGTTTCTACAAAGCGGACGTAATGAAGAACAATGAATGGAAGAAGCCAAACTACGCCATATATACACACGCTTCGGTGTCCACAGATTCCACAGGAAAGTATGCCTAACCACCAGATTTCACGCCCCAAATAAAGAATATATCTGCTGCCTCTGCAGAATGACCTGTCCTAGGTACCACCTGATGAACTGTACTGAACAAACACAACGCATCAGCACACTTTCCAAGGAGTGGCAAAAAAAACGAAATGATGTATCAAAAGAAAAGAAAATAATGATAAATTATAACCTTTAACACATATGTACACATTGTGTTTAATTTCAATAAATAATTAAATATTTTTTACTTCTCTACACTGCCGATGAAACATATATTGTATTCTGTCACTGTAACAGATCTGTGATGCTGGGAGAGGAGTAGTTTTGAGCTTAGCTAACAGTTCCTTGGGGAGGGGCAGAGGTAGGGGGGGCATGTGTAATGATGTGGATCTTTCTTATTGGTTGGAGGAGAGCAGATTGATACCTCCATCCTAAAGCTAGCAACTGTAACCTGGAGAAAGGGAGGATGGGGTATTAGGGGCAGAGCATTGTGAAACTATCTTGTAGTAATAATGCATTATGAATAAGTGTAAGTTTATGATGTGGGTTTAGTAAATTAGTTATTGAAATTGAGTATACCTATTAGATGTTATTTTTAATGTTAACTCATGTTCTGACTACATGCAACATTTATTTTATTATTTTTTATATTTAAGATTATTATTATTATTACAATATTTTAGGTGTGTTCCTATGAGTTTCTTTAGTGATATTCGAGAATCTATAAAAGATCTTCCTGAGCCTGCAAGGGCGGTACGTAAGTCAGGTGCATTTACTAGAGATAGGAATATCCTAACCCACATTCCAGACCTTTAAGTCAGAGATTATCTCCTATGGGATTCATTAAGCACTAATGTATAAGTGTAAATATTGTCCAAATGTTAATTAATTGAGGTGAATAGGGGGAATTTTTAAAAAAAGCAGTGGCATATACTGAGGGCTACCAAGGCTGTCAGTGAAGTCCAAACTTCAACTGATAATTATGGAAGTCTAAAGCACATTATAATATAAGCATCTGAAACATTGTTTCATTTGCAATACTTGAAAGCAGTGAGAAAAAACGTCCCACATATTTCTGAGAGCAAGGCATTGTCGACTGATATTGCAGCTCAGACTCTCGCCTCACGCAGCTCGCTGCTTTATGTCGGATAGGTGTGGGGACCAGCGGAGGACAGGTGTGCTAGGCTTCGGTCCGTCAGATCTCCACTGCTATCAGGCATGCGTTATTCATCGTACATGCTTCCTCACCTCATACTTCTGACTTAATGATAAAGATAAGAGAGTGCGGGTATATCACGCCCGTTTACATCTACATCATTATAGGAAGAAACTGTAGTGCTGCTGTGATAGGAGCAATATCGTTTTATTTTTATTGGTAGATCTGCTAAAATGAAATGCCATCTTTCAGGTTTAGTGTTTTCTTTTGTTGGTTGGAATCGAGCCGGTGTTCATGGGTTGGACACCACCACTGGTCTCCCGAGGAAGTTAATTAACCAGAGAACGATGGGTACGACCGTTTTAAAATTCTAATAATAATAATAATAATAATAATAATAATAATAATAATAATAATAATAATAATAATAATAATAATGGGGCATGGCACGTGTATAGGCTTGGTGTTGACCTAATGAGGTTAAAATAAATAGCGAAGACGTCATAAGCACCCAGTCCCCAAGCCAGGGGAATTAAGAGTATGAGGAGGTTGATTCTGAAAACTGAACGAAACAAAGCCGGACTTTCATTTACTAAACTTTAGGCTACCATCTCCACTGATCAGTAGCAGAGGCCAGGGCAGTAGCTTGTGAAGCAGCTTAGCAGGCTTCTCCGTTGGCTTACTGGCTGCAGCTCAAAACGCTGAAGGCTTGACGTTCACTAAACCAACCAACGCAATGTGGTAACCGAAGTCTAGTAGTAGCCCATGTCTTACTCCCAGCATACGCCACTGTTAAAAAGGTATGTTCGTTCAGGTTGTTTTCGTTATCTTTTTCCTGGATATACATTTCGATGGCTTCCTTAATATTCAATGATTTACTGTTATTTTCGAAGTGTAAGATTTTTGGATCCGTGTTGATGTCTGTGATATGGTGTGAACTGTCGTTTATGTGCTTGCCGAAGCCTGAATGCCGATTATATCTGATCGCGTTTTTGTATTCTTTGTATCTTGTTTGGAAATTACTTTTTATTTGGCCTATACGCGGTATATCTTATAAATATTATTTGTTTTTATTAAAGTACTCGTAGATGTTAAACACATGGCTTTGGAGTTAGGTTCTTAGCATTTGAGTCCATATAATCCTGACTTGGCAAGAGGGTGTTCTTTGTGTAGGTTGCACTTGCTGATGTGTATCTGAAGTGTGGTTTTCGTTCCAAAAGCAACTATTAGACCTTGCTTTTTGAAAATATTAACTACTTTATATGTGTTCTTGTTGACGTAGTTGATAACTACGTACTTTTCCCTGTTATGCATGGTTGTTTTCTGGACATTTTTCTTATGTTTATTTAATAGTTTATCTTCTGTGCTCGGAGAGTGGTTGTTTTCTTTCGCTATTTGTTTAATTAATTTTATCTCTTCATTGAAATCTGTTTGTACTCATAGGTAAGGAAATAGCTCTGTATATCATTGTGTTGAGACTTGCTATTTTGTTCGTGTGGGGGTTGTTTGACTCATCAATTATATGTGACGTCTGAGTGGCTTCCTGTACACTTTGTAAGACAAGTTGTCACCATTCCTACTGATTGTGATGTATAAGGAGTTTATTTTCTTGTCACTTTCTGGTTCCACTGTGAACCTGATGGACTTGTGTAAATAATTTAATGTGTTTAATAATTGGTGTGCATTACTGACTTCACCATCTACAAACCTGCTCCACCAGGCGAGTTGGCCGTGCGGTTAGGGGCGTACGGCTGTGAACTTGAATCCGGAAGATAGTGGGTTTGAATCCCACTGTCGGAAGCCCTGAAGATGATTTTCCGTTGTTTCCCATTTTCCCACCAGGAAAATGCTGGGGCTGTGCCTTAATTAAGGCCACGGCCGCTTCCTTCCAACTCCTAGGCCTTTGCTATCCCATCGTTGCCATAAGACCTATCTGTGTCGGTGCGACGTAAAGTCAGTAGCAAAGAGACCCTGCTCCAGTTTAATATTCCATTGCAATTCTTGCCGTTTAAGAAGGTATTTTCCGAAGTTAAGGAGACCTTTTCTGTTATACCTGACAATGTTGAGCCCATGGGTAACCCTTTGTTTTGACAATAGATTTTGTCATTGAACGCAAAGCAATTTTGGTTTAACGCTGTTCTAAGAAGGCTAATAACTTCCCTGGTTTCTTGTAGAGACATGTTTTTCTTTGAATAGGTTTTCCATAATTCTAATGGATCTTATATTGGTATATTGGTGTTCATGTTCGTGATCTCAAGGGATATCATTCGTGTGCTCTCTGTTATTTTCAGGTTATTTAGTACTTTGGTTAGTTCTAGGCTGTTTCTGATTGATCTATCTTCTTCAATTGTGATTTTCTCTTTTAGAGTCTGGTTGAGATGCTTGTTTAATTTGTAACTTGGTACATCTTTAAAATGTACTATAGGTCTAATGGGACACGTGCTTTTGTGTATTTTGGGGAGGCCTCTAAGCGTGGGGAGTTTGGGGTTGTTGATGGTAATGTTTCCTTTTTCTTGTTTTGTGAAATTGCGTTTTGAAATTTATTTGTAGTGTCGCTTTGAGGTACTGAATCCTAGTGTTATTGATAAATTCTGTAACTTTTTCTGTCTACACGTCTTTTTTCATTACAACTGTCGTGTTCCCTTTATCCGCTTTTTTGACGAAATTTTGGAGAAATTTTCTAGTTTGATTATCTTTAGGGCTTCGTTGGTGGCTACTTTCTTAATTATTTCTCTTTGTGGAGTGGAGATTTTTTGCAAGCAATTTCAACATCACTGATTAGATGTTTTGTGTTTTTTTCGTTACGACTTTCCTGGCAGGTTTATTTCATTATTTGGAAATGTAGTGACAGATCTGTTAACTAATCTAGGGTGAAAATTAGCGAGTATGTCGTTGATGGTATTTTAAAAAAAATTAAATTGGTTCATGTTTGTGGGTTACTGTAGTCACGTCCTAGTTCGCGAACCATGAGCAACGGCTGAGTGGCCTAGTAAGTGGTCCTGAGTGTCGGGATACCAGTTGCTATGGAATGGGAGTGGGCATCTCGGACATATTCTGAGTCATGGCCCTCCTTGTGCTCAGGCGGCTAAGACTATACAATTCACCGTGGTCCATAACCCGTTAGAGGAGAGATCCCCACGTGGACTATGTGTAAGTAGGGTAGCATCCTGCTTCATGAATTTACCGAGCTCAGAACATTTTAAGCAAGCCTCGGACCTATGAGAGTAACGGAGTCCCACTCCCATTTGACAGGCGGGGGACTCCTTGGAAACAACTTGGCGAACGAAATGGAATTCGATGGGGAGCTATCAATATTAATGGGGCTTATAGAAGAAGGAAGGTAGAACTGGCTGAGTCAGCAAAGAGGATGCATCTGGATGTGCTAGGAGTAAGTGATATTCGGGTAAGGGGAGATAATGAGGAAGAGATAGGAGATTATAAAGTGTACTTGACGGGTGTTAGAAAGGGAAGGGCAGTGTCTGGGGTAGGGCTCTTTATCAGGAATACCATTGCACGCAACATAGTTTCGGTTAGGCACGTAAATGAGCGAATGATGTGGGTAGATTTGTCAATTGGAGGAATTAGGACTAGAATTGTGTCCGTGTATTCACCATGTGAAGGTGCAGATGAGGATGAAGTTGACAAGTTTTATGAAGCATTGAGTGGCATCGTGGTCAGGGTCAATAGCAAGGATAGAATAGTACTAATGGACGATTTCAATGCGAGAGTTGGGAATAGAACTGAAGGATACGAAAGGGTGATTGGTAAATGTGGGGAAGATATGGAAGCTAATGGGAATGGGAAGCGTTTGCTAGACTTCTGTGCTAGTATGGGGTTAGCTGTTACGAATATATTCTTCAAGCATAAGGCTATTCACCGCTACACATGGGAGGCTAGGGGTACCAGATCCATAATAGATTATATCTTAACAGACTTCGAATTCAGGAAATCTGTCAGGGATGTACGAGTTTTCCGCGGATTTTTCGATGATACAGACCACTATCTGATCTGTAGTGAACTAAGTATCTCTAGGCCTAGGGTAGATAAAGTGAAATCTATCTGCAAACGAATATTGGTAGAAAATCCCCAGGACGAGGAAATTAGACAGAAGTACATGGATATGATTAGTGAGAAGTTTCAAACAGTAGACAGTAAGCAGGTTCAGGACATAGAAAGTGAATGGGTGGCATACAGGGATGCTGTAGTAGAAACAGGAAGGGAATGTCTAGGAACAATTGTGTGTAAAGATGGGAAAAGGCGAACATCTTGGTGGAATGATGAAGTGAGAGCAGCCTGTAAACGTAAAAAGAAGGCTTATCAGAAATGGCTCCAAACAAGGGCCGAGGCAGACAGGGATTTGTACGTAGATGAAAGAAACAGAGCGAATCAAATAGGTTTTTTTTTGCTAGCGGCATTACGTCGCACCGACACAGACAGGTCTTATGGCGACGATAGGATAGGAAAGACCTAGGAGTTGGAAGGAAGCGGCTGTGGCCTTAATTAAGGTACAGCCCCAGCATTTGCCTGGTGTGAAAATGGGAAACCACGGAGAACCATCTTCAGGGCTGCCGATAGTGGGATTCGAACCTACTATCTCCCGGATGCAAGCTCACAGCCGCGCGCCTGCTAGACTTCTGTGCTAGTTTTTGAATCCAAAAAGAAGTCATGGGAAGATTTTGGTAACAACCTGGAAAGGCTAGGTCAAGCAGCAGGGAAACCTTTCTGGACAGTAATAAAGAATCTTAGGAAGGGAGGAAAAAAGGAAATGAACAGTGTTTTGAGTAATTCAGGTGAACTCATAATAGATCCCAGGGAATCACTGGAGAGGTGGAGGGAATATTTTGAACATCTTCTAAATGTAAAAGGAAATCATCCTGGTGGTGGTGCGAACAGCCAAGCTCATGGGGAGGAGGAAAATGATGTTGGTGAAATTATGCTTGAGGAAGTAGAAAGGATGGTAAAGAAACTCCATTGTCATAAAGCAACAGGAATAGATGAAATTAGACCTGAAATGGTGAAGTATAGTGGGAAGGCAGGGATGAAATGGCTTCACAGAGTAGTAAAATTAGCATGGAGTAAGGTACCTTCAGATTGGACAAAAGCAGTAATTGCAGCTATCTATAATCAAGGGAACAGGAAGGATTGCAACAACTATCGAGATATCTCATTGATTAGTATACCAGGCAAAGTATTCACTGGCATCTTGGAAGGGAGGGTGCGATCAGTCGTTGAGAGGAAGTTGGATGAAACCCATTGTGGTTTCAGACCACAGAGAGGCTGTCAGGATCAGATCTTCAGTATGCGCCAGGTAATTTAAAAATGCTACGAGAGGAATAGGCAGTTGTTTTTATGTTTCGTAGATCTAGAGAAAGCATATGACAGGGTACCGAGGGAAAAGATGTTCGCCATACTGGGGTACTATGGAATTAAAGGTAGATTATTAAAATCAATCAAAGGTATTTATGTTGACAATTGGGCTTCAGTGAGAATTGATGGTAGAATGAGTTCTTGGTTCAGGGTACTTACAGGGGTTAGACAAGGCTGTAATCTTTCACCTTTGCTGTTCGTAATTTACATGGATCATCTGCTGAAAGGTATAAAATGGCAGGGAGGGATTCAATTAGGTGGAAATGTAATAAGCAGTCTGGCCTATGTTGACGACTTGGTCTTGATGGCAGATTGTGCCGAAAGCCTGCAGTCTAATATTTTGGAACTTGAAAATAGGTGTAATGAGTATGGTATGAAAATTAGCCTCTCGAAGACTAAATTGATGTCAGTAGGTAAGAAATTCAACAGAATTGAATGTCAGATTGGTGATACAAAGCTAGAACAGGTCGATAATTTCAAGTATTTAGGTTGTGTGTTCTCCCAGGATGGTAATATAGTAAGTGAGATTGAATCAAGGTGTCGTAAAGCTAATGCAGTGAGCTCGCAGTTGCGATCAGCAGTATTCTGTAAGAAGGAAGTCAGCTCCCAGACGAAACTATCTTTACATCGGTCTGTTTTCAGACCAACTTTGCTTTACGGGAGCGAAAGCTGGGTGGACTCAGGATATCTTATTCGTAAGTTAGAAGTAACAGACATGAAAGTAGCAAGAATGATCGCTGATACAAACAGGTGGAACAATGGCAGGATGGTACTCGGAATGAGGAGATAAGGGCTAATTTAGGAATGAACTCAATGGATGAAGCTGTACGCATAAACCGGCTTCGGTAGTGGGGTCATGTGAGGCGAATGGAGGAGGATAGATTACCTAGGCAAATAATGGACTATGTTATGGAGGGTAAGAGAAGTAGAGGTAGACCAAGACGACGATGGTTAGACTCGGTTTCTAACGATTTGAGGATAAGAGGTTGTACCGTTTTCATCGTCCTGATATCGGAATAAAGGTCGTCATACGAAATTATAAGTTTGCCATGCACGGTAATGATCGCGAAGATTACGTAATTGGGCCATACGTCAGAAAGGAATGCATATATTAAGTAAAATGGGCCGTGATTTCGAAGTGTATACATTTTACGAACGTGTATATATTCAAGAAGGCCATGCACGTGACGGCAAAGATATTTATTTGATGAATTAAAGATGTCTAGATCACGGACCGAGACGGAAAGTTATCAAGGATCCATGCGGCCGTGATAAAATAATAGAAGGTGTTCAAGATTGTTAAAACAAGAAGAAGTAGCTGAACAATAAAAAAAAGTCCGTTACGAAAAACGACGTAAATTTATCCTCGAGAAGTAAAGCCAATCTTTGAGTAAATAAGAAGGGAGATATTGCAGTAATTTCCGGCTGGAGAACCTTCGAAGCGAAAGAAGATTTGGAAATCAAGTATATACGAAGGATTATCGTGAAGAGCGAGTTAGAAAATACCCGAACAGTAGTCGGAGTATAGGCTCAAGACCGTACGAGGAATCAAGTTGAATATAACGCAGTATAGGTTGATTAGCCGAACAAAAGAAATTTTTAGAGAACTAACTTGATATATTCTAACTATTAAATTGCTACAAAGAATTAACCTTGAATTACTGTCCTAAAAACCTGATCTTAGATACAAACTTGATATACACTCCTGAGAGTATGGATGTGAAATTAACTCCCGATTTGGAAATGTTTCTTTCTTTTATGACTGACTGCAACAACATGATGAGAGGCTAAATCGGAGATGGAGCCGGCTGTCTGACGGAAACCGCCCAGCTGTTTCTGCTATCCCGAGTCCCAGAACTACAACCTGATGGTGACATAACGAAGGATGGAGTCGTTCTACACAATCCTAAGATGACAACGTCGAAGCCAGAGCCAGTCATGTAACGTCAGTGATCGCAAGATAAGTTCCAAAGAGTTACTTTATTTTCTTGAAATTAATATGCAGTAAATATAGTAGTTGTAATTATAGTGAACATTGGTATGTTGTTTTTACGTAGTTCTTCGTGATAAAATCACAGTCGTTACCATCTTCGCAATGAAATTGTCCGTGTTGACTTATTATTATTAATGTGGGAATAGGTATTTCTTCAGGAGTTACAATCAATGCCACAAGATAGGAATGCTTATAACTGAGCAAGGAGAGATTTGGAATGTAATTTCTAACCATTATGGGACAAAAACATCGTATTCAAAGTGACGTAACCATAATTTTATATTCTTGAAGAAGATAGTTGATTTACGAATAACCTATATGTGTTTGCTGATACGACGCAATGAAATGTGAGTACATATTAACTTATTTCATTTATATATGCATTTCATTTTTAGGCTAGCGTGTTTACGCGTATAATATATGAATTCTAACCCAAAAGTGTACCATTGTAGTAAAGTAATGTGACGTTGAAATGATTTGCCGTCATGTTGGTGATTATAAATGTTTACATAGAGAATTTATGATTTGAGTGGCATGTTAATGTGGAATTGTGAATAATTATTCGCCGTGATATGTTTAGGAGATTGAATTATGATACATTATGGTATTTAATATTGGTAGTTGGAAAGATAGATATATTTATGGATAGTCTTGGCGGTAAATACGACGTATTATGGGCCGATGGTGATGATTACCATTTGCGGCAAAATAATAAAATGGTAATGAGAGGTATATTGGGTTAATAGTACACGAGTACAATGAAATACATCGCATATTTCGTATATTTGGGTTACCATACACTGTCTTCGAAGGAAATATCCAAGTAGGAAATAAATGAAGGGAAACTTGTTGTCTTCATAGATAATTTATACCAACGTTGTACTAAATATTAATGGCTGTTTGTTGTCAAGAATGAATTTAATTCATAGAACAATCCCATAATTTAAAATCTCCACCGCAATTAAATAAAATAGGTCACCAAATGCATTCCTACGGAATTAGTGATACCTGGTTAATTATTGCTAAACCATAAAACATGTTTGGTACAATTTCTAGTTGAACTACGATTATAATTAGACTTTGAACGATACCTACATTCATTTAAGGTGTTATTTGAATATTTTAATCAAATGATATGGTCGAGGAGACCAATATTTTTCATTTTAAGAACAATATATATTTGAAACAGCCATTTTTGGGCCGAAATATTTGGAACTTACTTGTGATTGCTAACGTTATAACATCGAATTAAGTGAATTGTGACAGAATGTTGAAGTGATAATGATGAAAATAAGCATTTTTTTATAAAAGAAACAAGAACTGATGGACTAAAATATAGAATTCTATTATGAAGTTAAATTAGGATTAGGGACTTAGATTTATTTTCAACCTAAAAATTTCTTTATTAGAGAAGAAGAAGATAATTGATGATGATAATTATTAGTAGATTTTCTTTTGTGATTCCGGAATCAAGAAATAAAATGTAGATTTTCTAATTTAGAGGTTATTATTTTAGGAGATAGACTAATATTATTAGGATTTAAGTAATTTTGAATTAATCCATTTAAAAAAAAAATTTTATTTATTTTCTTCACTTATATTCGGATGATTGAACTTGAAAAACCTAATATTGATTTAGGATGATGTATGGTATCGATAATAATTTATTGAAGTGGAAATGTGGTGCCTCATTTGACCTCACGTTAAAATAGTATGGTTCGTAGAAGCAATTTAATTACCCCTGAGAGGTGTCGCGAGGCAATGTAAGGATTACCAGATCAAATATTCTGATAGGAGAATTCTAGGTTACGACATCGATAAAATTCTATGAAGCGATAACTGTTTATACGATGAGTATTTAAAGCGAACTTAGCCAACGACACTTAGCATCAAATTTATTATGCATTCATCCATTTAATGATCTATAAGAGTAATGGGTGATTGAGGGGAAAATAGCCGGAGCAATTGTTAGGTCATCCAATGGGACGTACATATTAAAAACGGTCGCCCAATATGGCGCAAGGATGAAACCACCCCTCAGGATGGTGCAAGGTATAGAACTAAATGAGGCCACAACATTAGCTGCCAATCGAGGATTGTGGCGACGTTTACTAAATTCGCAGAGGCTTGCAAACTGAAGGCTGAAAGGCACAACCGTCTATAAAGATAATGTATGTATGTTTAAATTGATTATTCTACGTATTTTATTTTCGATGGGTTTCTGCTTCCTGATTGCTTCTTTTTTTAATATAGGTTTGTAAAATGTTGAGTATGACGTCCATTGAGTGTGGCTCCAGAAGTTGCTAAGGTTCAGATGGATATCTAGAATTTGTTTGCTAATTGCTTTTTTTATGTACCCAAATTTAATTTTGTTTCAGATCCGTAATAACTGTAACTGGGATGTTGAGATTTTAGCTGATGTTGTTGTGGGTTTAGCTTTTATGGGTATGTACTTAGGAACGAGATTCAATTCTAAACATTTCCTATTGGATATGATTGATTTGCCAATGTTCAAGATTTTTATTTTCAGTGATTTAAGCCCACATCTTAAACTGCATTTATTCACAATATATAATACATTACTACTAGAAGGATATGGAGGCCGATGGGGTAGTATGTGGTCCTGTGGGTTCACTTCTTGCTGGTGGAAGTGTACTAATAAAGCACAGCAATTGTTATTTATTCCTACCAAGTCCGATACATGCATGTCCACGCCGTGGCCCTGGGCAACGGGTACACTGCGTGTATACGGCTAAGTCATGTAAGGGCGAAAAAGCGAGTTCCTGACGCTTCAAAATGGGGACCCACCAGCTAAATGAGACAACCCCGAAAGAAAACATTGGCCCTCCAGGATTACTGGGAGTTGGAGTTGGGCTGACAGCCCAATCTGTAAAAAAACTCTCGTTACGAAATCTGAAGAAGAAATAGTCGGCCCGACCTTTTTACGACGACCTCGCAAACGTGTAAAGGACTTGAGAATTGGTTCGTGGAAAGTTTTAACTCTTTACCAAGCTGGAAACGTGAGAAGGTTGCTCGATCAGCTGGATGAGTATCGACTACATATTACTGCTATTAAAGAAGTGAGATGGATTGGTGAAGGAGTGATACAAAGAAAAAATCACATGGTATTCTATAGCTGCAACATGAAGGACCACATTTTTGGTGCTGGTTTTATTGTCAATAAGCAGATTAAACATCTTATCATGGATTTTCGGGCAAAATCTCATAGATTGTGCAGACTTAGAATTAGAGGGAAGTTCTTCAATTATAGTCTTATCTGTGCACATGCTCTAACTGAAGAGAAGAATGACGAAGATATTCATTTTACGATGAATTGGATGAAATTTATAATGAGTGCTCAAGAGCAGACTGTAAAATAATCTTCGGGGATTTGAATGCGAAGATAGAAAAGAAAGACGAATACACACCTTATATGCAAAAGATAGCTTGCATGGTATTTTTAATGATAATGGAATCAGGCTTATACATTTTGCATCCTCAGGAAATATGGTAGTGGGAAGTACAAATTTAATCACAAGGACATACATAAAATGACATGGAAGTCTCCAGATGGAAGTACTTTTAACCAAATTGACCACCTCCTAATATATGCAAGACACTTATCTAACTTGATGTATGTTAGAAGGGGGCCAATATTGACTCTGACCACTACTTGTGGTAGCAACTATTAGAAGCCGAATATCTAATGCAAGAAAGGTACATGGATCCAATGCAAGAAAGTTCAAAAGTGCTCGGCGGAAGGAGCCCAAAACTGCTCTCAAATATACTAGCGTGCTTAATGAAGCCCTGACCGATTTGCCTAATAGTAAGAGTTTTGATGACATCTGGAAGAATCTTAAAGACGCACTATTAAAAACTGCAAATTAAGTTTTAGAAAGGGAAGAGAAAGTTTGGCACAACAGTTTTTTTGATGAAGAGTGTGCACGAGCAACAACCTTAAAAAATGAAGCATACAAGAGAATACAACAGAGAAACACACCCGAAAAGCCGTGTAAGAGTATCTAACTTCCAGAAGAGAAGAAAAGAGATTGCACAAGAAGAAAAACAGACAGTATAAAAGGAAAGAATTAGAAGAAATGGAACGGTTGAAAGGGATGAATGATGTCAGAGCTTTCTATCAGAAGTTAAATAAAAGTCGTAAGGATTTCCAGCCTAGAACAAGTGTGTGTAGAGAGGGCATAATACTGGGCAGTGAGGAAGCAATACTAGAAATATGGGTCCAATATTTTGATGAACTGTTGAATTAAAGTCCAGGTGACAACCAAGTAACCTTACCTCCTGTAAATACAAGAAAATCAAACTTAGAAGTACCGATACCTACTATCGAGGAAATTGAGCTTTGCATTAAGAAGTTAAAGAACAACAAAGCCCCAGGAATGGATTTAATACAATCATAGCTTGTGAAAAATGCTGGTAAAGAATTTGTTAAACACTTTCACATGCTAGTGGCCAAGATATGGGTAGCTGAAACTATCCCTGATGAATGGAACGTAGGTATCATCTGCCCGATACATAAGACAGGTGATATCATGATGTGATCTAACTATAGACGTATCTGCTTATTATCCATTGCTTATAAAATATTTTCCAATATTCTCTTTAGCAGATTGGTGGCTTACGTGGAAAATGCGGTTGGTGACTATCAATGCGGATTTCGCCAAGGAAGATCTACTATTGATCAGATCTTCACAATTCGCCAGATACTTGAAAAATGTAAAGAATTTGGAATTGATACACACCATCTCTGTATTGACTTCAGATCGGCCTAAGGCAGCATTGATAGAAGTAATCTCTGTGTAGCGATGGAAGAGTTTGAGAGCCCTAAGAAATTGATCGCCCTTGTGAAAGCCACCATGGAAAATACTAGGAATCAAATTAAGATCCAGAATATGTGATCAAGTGCCGTAACGACCAAGAACGGAGTTAGGCAAGGAGATTCATTATCATGCCTTTTGTTCAATATAGCTCTGGAGAAAGTTGTTAGAGATGCGAGTATCAACACAAGGGGTGAGACAATATTAAATAATGTGAGCCTCCCCCTATAACCATTTTGAACTGACCCTGTGGCCTAGATATTTGTGTCAATCGGCTTACGCCAGCATTCCTTCTTAAAGTTACTGTAGACAGCAGGCCATCGTTTGGCCTTGTGTTGGTTGCGCATAACTGCGCATGCGCCGGCCTACTTCCAGGCAGTCTTGCCTCCTTGCTCGCTTGCCGACGCGAGACAGTTCGCTTCAGTCAGCCATGATGTGCGCTTGTGTGTCTGAGAGCTACGCAATGGAGAGGTGGATTTCCAGAAAACCCCCGTGATACCTCCATTAACGGGGATTTTCCCCGGGTAAACTAGTTGGAGACCTCCTGCCATTCCTTCTGATTATATTTTGGATTTATTTTTGGTCTGGATACTTCCCAACGAGGTCTGGATGCCGGTCGTGTGACTGTATTTCTTCGTCAACAATGTCAGGTTTTAATTCTTCTCATTTCTTCATCACCAAAGGTATGTACCAGTGTTTGAAATCATTTTAAACGTCGTCCTGAAGAGGATTTTGATACTTTCGAAGATTTCTGGAAAAATAATAATAATAATAAATATTTGGACTTCGTCGTTAAACTAATACCTATTTGTGTGTGTGGTATCGGAAATCTGAAAAACAGTTTCGGCAACTAATCACAGTAATGTGGAAGTTTCACCGTGAACTAAATTGGAATTATTAATTTAAAATTTAAACAAATTATTTTTGGCACTTTAAATTGTAACCTTCTTTGTAAACCAAGGTACAGTCTCCAAGGTACCGAGCCTTCCTTCTTCGGCTTTCTGTTTGCTTTCCTGTGTTTTTTCTCTATTTCGTTTGGTATGTTTTCTTCTCCCCTCCCCCTTCTGGGGTTTTGGGTGAATTAAATTATTTTCTCTAGCCTTTTTTCCTCCGTGTATTTGGAGGCGTTGCTTTTGTTTTTGTGGTCACCTTGGCAACGGTTGGTGTGTGTATTGTTGTCGGGATAAGAGTTGTCTGGCGTGTTGAGCCCGTGTGGATCTTGAATTATATATTTCGGGGTTGAGTGTATCGTTTACTGTTTAAATTAATTAATTTATTTTCTCCTCCTTTAATATTGTGTTACCATTTCCTTGCCCCGCGTGAGGAGGTATTTTTACGTAAAATTCTGTTTGCCTTGTAAACTGTCCTTGGTGGAAACTAAACGTTTTCAAATTTGGTAATTATGAGAAGCGACCGCGTTGAAGATCCATTTTATTGAATAATTGTTAACTGAGTTTTTTTATTATTAACTAACTATCCGTGATCGATCACATTTAATTTCAAGGTTGTTTTAATGTAAGAAAGTCTATTGGTTTTCCGTTGTTTTCTGATCACATTTTATCAGGTACGGAGGTCACCCCTTTCCTTTCTTGGTTGTTTTCATAAAGTTCTCAATTTATTATCTGTT
Source organism: Anabrus simplex (assembly GCF_040414725.1). Taxonomy (NCBI): domain Eukaryota; kingdom Metazoa; phylum Arthropoda; class Insecta; order Orthoptera; family Tettigoniidae; genus Anabrus; species Anabrus simplex. Next base: position 699,127,748 of record NC_090265.1, read on the forward strand.
AAAGAGTATTTATTTACCATTAATTGTTAATTAATAATGAATTAATTTTCCTTTTAAACCATACCTGGGTATTTTCTGTTTAATTTTATTTATTGTTAATTACCTTTCCATTTTTCAACCTTACGTTGATTTTATTTACATTTTGGCTTTACGTTTTTAAATAAAAATAGGTTTTATCAACTTAATGACTTGGTTTGTTACCTACAATTTGCCCTTCAATTAAATTTTTTTAACTTCATGTAAATGCTTGTTTTCATTCGCCACGTTCGGTGGAGCACTGCCACCGATTTTCTTGTGCATTAACTTCCACGGCCTTAAGTCGTTTTCCTCCGCTGCTTCCGGTAAGTTATTTCTATGGTTTCTTGTTATTTTCATTAGTGCTTGAACTTTGTTGTGCTCTTCTTGTGCCCATCTTCTCCCTCGTGTTCGCTATTACTCCCATTTTGGGGCGGACACACCAACAACCTTCTCGCCAGGGTCTCTCTCTCTCTCTCTCTCTCTGTGTCCTCTTTTCCTCTCCCTTCTACTCTCACCCTGGTGGGTAAGGTTATTCACCTCATCATCCCTAGGTGGTACCGGGGTCCTAGAGGGTGGTGAGCGGTGAGAGTGGTATCAGAGCGGTGGTTGTTTGTTGTTCCACTGTTGTTCTGAACCCGATTTGTGTGGTAGCAGACCTGTTGTTGTTGTTGTTGTTGTTGCTCTGCTGCCTAATCTTTGTTGTTTCTGCTTTCTGCAGCCTAACTTTCCTCCCCCCTACCCTTGCGCGGTGCAGTGCTGTGGCGAATGTTGGCGGATGGAAATCAAAAATTAAAAAACTAAAAGTGTTATTGTCAATAACTATTGTAAAAGGGAGTGCAAGGATCTTGTGTAATTTTTTTGATTATTTTGTTCCATGTTTGCTACCATGGCGCGTGCCGTTACGAACCCCTCTTTCCTACGTCGTGCCGAACTGGAGTACGAGTTATCCATTCGTGGCCTTGAACCTGCCCGTACTGTTGCTGAGTGCGCTGCCTTGCTATCAGCCAACTCCCAGGTCCCCATTAATGTATTTTCTATTGACAGGAGTCGAGTGGGTGAGTACCTTAACCTGATCTGTGACAATCTTAACGAAATTAATATTATTCGCGAAGAGTTTATTGAATTGCCTCCGTCCAAAGCCCAAGTAAACCGGCTGAGGGCCAGAGCTGACCACTACTCGGGCCGAATTCAGGATATATTATCTATTAAGCCTGATTCTGTTTTTGTGTCAGAATGTGCTAGATTGTTAACGGTGGTTTCTGGCATCACCTCTGATTTAGATTTGCTGTTGATTAACAGAGATATGGAGAATTGTTCTATTTCTACTGCACTTAACCCTACTGTACCTACCCTGAGTGTCACTTCCCACCAAATTGTGTCCTCGACCCATGCCCAAGGTCCGTGTTGTGTGACTGCTCCTTTACTGGAAACCTTAGTCTCTAAGCTAAATTTGGCGTCATCGCCTAACTGTTTAAAGGAAGTTTTTCGGGGAGTGAAGTCCTTTTCTGTAAATTCTATCGATGAGTGTATTCGATTCCTACGGTTTCTGGTGGAGTTGACCGAGACTGGTAATGTGTACTCAGTTGATGATTTGGGGATTTTCCGCGCCCTCTTCCCTCATTGTGAAGGGATTCTAAAGAGAGAAATTTCTGAAGCTATCTCTAAAAATTTATCGATTAGCACCTTTCATGAACTTGTCCTTTCCAAATTCATTCCCTCTCTTGCTCTCCAAAGTCTTGTGCCCCAACACTGTTTCCGGACCCAGTTCCTGCATGAGAACTTGCTAACTTATGTGCTGGATCTGCGATTCTTTTGCAAGGTTTTTAGAATTTCTGTGCCAGAATGTGAAATGGTCTCTAGAATTTTAAAAGGAATATCTCCTGCGTACCGCTCCTATCTTTCCTTAACCCGTTGCCCTACTACCTTTCAAGAATTGGAAGAGGCCTGTTCCTTTGCTGAAGATGTCAAACATGGGGATGCCTCCAGACCTGTGAATTTCCCTCCCCTTACTACTACCAATTGTCCCGTCCTTCCGTCAACACCTAAGGTAGTGAATGCCCGTAAATGTTACAACTGTGGGTCACGAAATCATCTAAGAAATTCCTGCCCTGACGTTAGACGTGGTCCAGGCGCTTGCTATTCCTGTGGCTCTAGACAGCATGTTAAAAGAAATTGCCCCTTGGTAGACAGAAATGGTACTCAATGACTAGAAAGGGAAAGGGCGAAGTCTGCCAATTCTAAGTTTGTAAACCCTAAATCTCGTAAGAAACCGGTGTGTCCCCCAAGGTGCAATAGTATTTCTGCTCATGCCCCCTCCTCTGGCACGTGCACATTTGTCGAAGTCAACAATGAACCCGTAGATGCCCTTCTTGATACTGGAAGCGTAGTATGCTTGATGAATTATGCCTGGTATTGTCAAAAGAAATCCTCGTGTAAACTTCCGGAAATAAAACCCACTAATCTAAGATGCGTTTCGGCTAATTGTCAGTTTTTAAATATTTTGGGGACTGTGAAGGTCAAGTTGAGGATTGGGAATTTCACTTGGAAGATCAAGTGCTTGGTGACATCCAATTTATCATGTAACATTATTCTGGGTACCAATTTTCTATCTTGGGCTGGTGTCGTTTTGGATCCTCAGTGTCGAAATTTCTTTTTAAAATTTTCTCCTGACCTGAAATTTTAAGTGATTAACGTTCCCTTGAAAATGCCTAAAGTTTTGTGTGCGGGTTACCCTGAGTCAGATGAGTCTAGTGACATCGATCGCCTTGACCTGAATCATTTAGGAGATGCCGAAGCACGGCAAGTTCGTGATCTTTGCAGGGAATTTCCCGATGTGTTCACTAGCAAGTTAGGCTTGACCGACGTACTCGAGTATGACATTGAATTGTCTGACCTGCAGCCTGTTCGATCCCCTCCTTATCGCCTTTCCCCACCCCGTATGTTGGAACTAAAGAAAATCATTGATCAAATGGAAAGAGACGGGGTGATCAGACCTTCGACTTCCCCGTATGCGTCCCCTGTGTTCTTGGTACCCAAACCTTCTGGTGGTTATCGTGCTGTGATTGACTATAGGGCCCTAAATAGTAAGATTGTACTCCAATCTATTCCCCTACCTGACCTTCATACTTGTTTTGGATGGTTCTCAGGTGCGAAATTTTTCACTGTCCTGGATTTGAACCAGGCTTATTACCAAGTGCCCTTATCGAAGAGATCAATTCCCCTCACTGCCTTCATCACCGACTGGAACTTGTATGAGTTCCTCAGACTCCCGTTCGGACTCAGCTGTGGAGCAGCTGTGTTGTCGAGGTTGTTAAATTCCATTCTCTCTGACATTAAGTTCAGCTATGTCTTTAATTACCTGGACGATTTATTAATTTATTCGAAGACCTTCGAGGAACATATGGTGCACGTTAGGGAAGTATTGCTACGGTTAAGGAAAGCAGGCCTTACAGTGAAGTTATCAAAGGTAGCTTTCGCCAGACCCAGCATGTCTTTCTTGGGACATGTAGTTTCTTCTGAAGGCGTTTCCATAGATCATTCCAGAACTCAAGCCATTAGGGATTTTCCACCTCCCAAAGATGTCAAGGGCGTTGCTCGATTCATTGGTATGGTCAATTTCTTTAGAAAATTCATCCCTAACTTTGCCGAAGTGGCTGCCCCGTTGAACAACCTTAGGAAAAAGAATGTAAAATTTACTTGGGGTAAAGCCCAGGAGGAAGCTTTCAATTCATTGAAGGTCGCATTGACTAATGCGCCTTTGTTAGCTATTCCTGATTTCGAGAAACGTTTCATTGTCCAAACTGATGCCTCCGGGCGTGCTATTGCTGGCGTTCTGTTACAAGAACATGAAGATGGGCGTAGGCCCGTGGCCTACGTATCCAGGGTCCTCAATGATCTGGAGTCTAAGTACTCCATTTATGAACTAGAGTGTCTAGCTGTGCTGTTTGCACTGGAGAAATTTAGATCTTTCACTGAACACGTCAACTTTGATCTGGAAACCGATAATCAGGCTCTTTCTTGGGTGTTGAACCGACCAAAAAGGACCGGTAGGATAACTAGATGGGCATTACGGATCTCATCCTTTAATTTCAATGTTCGCCACATTCGTGGGTCTGAGAACGTCATTGCCGATGGCTTGAGCAGGATGTTTGAAGGTAATCCTTGTGCGGAAGCCAACCCCTGTGTCGATGAGCTTGCTGTCAATACGGTTGGAGTTAGTGCCATCCTCACCGATTCCCCATTGCTGTATCAAGAAATTGGAGATCATCAAAAAACTGATCCGGATCTGAAAAGGATCATTGATACAATCAGTAGCGGGATCGAAGTAAAACCTTACTCCTTATCTAAGGGTGTTCTCTGTTGTAAGGGTCGCAAGGACCATAATTCCAAAATTGTTGTTCCTAAAGTTCTGGTACCTGTCATTTTCAAGTATTACCACTGTTCACCCCTTGGCGGTCATCTGGGAAATTTTAAAACTCGTTTGAAAATCAGGCAATTCTTTGTTTGGAAGAAAATGGATAGTGATATCAGGAACATGGTCAAATCTTGTAAATCTTGCGCCATCAGCAAACCTAATTTGAATAACCGGGTGGGATTATTGTCTTCATCACAAGCTTCGCGCCCCATGGAACGACTGTTCATAGATTTCGTAGGACCCCTCCCCCGATCTTCCTTGGGAAACACCCACATTTTTGTCTGTATAGATGCCTTCTCCCGGTTCTGTTGGATCTTTCCCACCAGGTCCACTAATTCACGTACCTCTATCTCCTGTCTAAATTCCATCTTTGCATCATTTGGCCCACCTAAGTTCTTAGTATCTGACAACGCTAGTTCTTTCACCAGTAACTCCTTCAAAAGGTATCTGTTTGAGTTGGGCATTTCACATGTCACCACTATTCCATATTATCCAAATCCTTCTTATGCAGAGAGGTTGAATCGGAACTTAAAACCTGCGTTGATAGCGTATCATCATGACAACCAGTCCAAATGGGACTCCTGTCTGCATTGGTTGGCCCATGCTTTCAATTCCGCTACTCATGAGTCCCATGGTAAGACGGCTATGTCTTTAATGTTTGGCTATACTCCGTACTCCCCTATGTCTAACCTGCTATGTATTGAGGATCTTCTACCAGACCTATCTAGGCCTAATGATGTTCAAAAGATCTGGAACGAAGCAAAAAGGAATCTAGCTGTGTCATACGAAAAGGTCAAAAGGCAGTACGATAAAGGTAGGGAACCGTCAAAATTCAATGTTGGTGATCTCGTGTATGTTAAGTGCTACCCAATGAGTAAGGCCGTGAATAAGTTTTCGGCAAAACTTGCCCCTAGGTACCAAGGCCCGTGCACTGTGTTGGAGTTCTTGTCTCCCGTTTCTATTTTGGTAAGTGACCCTGTAGCAAAACGTATTAGGCGCGTTCATGTTTCTCAAATTAAACCCGGTTGATCTGGGAAATTGTACCGCATCTTCCGCTGGATGGATGCACCTTTGGTAGCTGACCTGTATCGTTAGTGAATTTAGCACGCATACTGTGGGATGGCGAGCGAGTCAATCTGGTCCTTTCTGTGCCTCGTGTTGGTGATTCTAATTTAGTACTTCTTGTATGTTACTGTTTCTAGGTGTGGATCCTCGTAGTTAGAAATTGTCTTTCATTAATTGTCTCGTGATGGTGGTATTAATACCTTGGAATAGATATCCTCGTTATCTAACCTTATGCTTATGTGGTGCGCTACCGAAATTCCATTGGGGAAATCTAATGACATCTAACTTAAATTTGTGCTTTGTTGTCCCTCTGTTTTCTCTAGGCTTTTAGTATGTAATTTCAAAGATTTGTTTCTTCTGTGGCTCCGCATCGGATTCCTTCCGCTGAACCCTTCGATCATCTTGTGACTTAATCATTGCTGAGCTATGGTGTGCCTGGGATGGAATGTAAGGGAGTGTGTCTGGTGCCTGAGTGTTTACCATTTTGTCATCCTTTCATTGTGTGCGCGTGTCTGAAGATGTGTGGTGCTTAGTCATGATTGGGTTGCTATTTGTGCCATTTTAGCATTGTACGATTTCTGATTGTGGTGTGTTTCGATCTGTCGGTGTCGGAAAAGTTCCCTGCTTGCCTTCTGCATGGACCGCGCGTCTTAAAGGTGTTTCTGTTCCGGATTCTGACGTTTGTATTCATCCATGATTGAGTGATCTGACACTCCTCCTTTTGGGCACCCTTCGCGGCTGTTCTAAAAGTGGTTTTCTATGCGTGAACCCTCTATATTATCTTTCCTGTAATGGGTTTCTGGGCTGAATTTATCTTCCTAACCTTTGGTTTTTGGGGGTCGTTTTGGGGTTATGTAGAAAATCTGTCTCCGATTTTTCCTGTGGGCGTTCGGTTGGTGCACTCCTGCCTGCATTATGGTTGTATCTCCTGTGTTGTAACTTGGTAATGTTGTTGTGAGTTGCTTGGAACCTTTTGAAATGTGGACCGTTAGTAACATAGTGTAATTTTCCTTATCTACCGGTTGGCGTGTGGAGTTTTCGGTGGTACTGTCGGACTTCCTTCCTGAGGACATTTCTCCTTTGGCGCTTCTGTGGGATGGACTAGTCCTTAATCTGTACCGGGTTTGCTGTTGTAATTTCTGCTTTGTATTGTGCTGTTGGGTTGTGGTCTGTGAGCACGCATTGAGGATAACGATCTTTTATCTCCCTATGAATAACCCGTGTTGCTAGCTTGTCATTATGTAGGTAATCGTGTTTGAGATTACGTTGTTTGCTGTCAAGACACCTTGGTTGGGATGTGATTTGTCCTTTAATTTACCTCTGCGTCACGGTAGATTTGGCTGTTGGTTTGGTATCCCTTACTCGGTGGAAGTACACCTTCGGGTGGGCAATTCTTAGTTATATGTTGGCTCTGGGATTTTCGACTTGTTCTTCCTCACGCAGAATTAGGTTTGTGGTTACTATTCTGTACCAGGTTGCCCCGTGCATTTAATTTTGGTAGTTGTACCTTGATGTGGCTGTTATGGATGACTGACTGATCGCGAATTTTTCCATCTGGTAACCTATAGGAGTCTCCTGATTGCCCATCGATGCTACTGTTGCCTGTCTTACCTCTCTGTAACTCGAGTGGTTTCTGCGTCCCTTCTCTTTGATGGTTTTCGTTGGTTTGTTCAAAATTAGGTTTCTATGCTTGAGTCCTTACCTGTGTTTGTTGGTGAACTAGGATAAGTTGCCGATCCCAGTGTGGTTTGTATTTCGCTCAACCCCTCGTTCTTGACCTTTGGACCGATTGACGAGTTCGCCACTCTATGGTTGTGTGTGTGTCACTCCAATATCTAAAAGTGTAATTTGATAGGTCATTCATGTGCCCTCTTTGTTTAACTCCTGCTATTCTAAACCATATGTTCCAAGGACGTCTATTCTTTGGAGTGGTACTGTACCTTTATTAATATATTTTTCTTGTGGATGATTTGTGCTTGAGTAATATTACTGCTTTCCCTTCCGTTATGTTCATGATTCTTCGGGATATCTGTCTTAGTCATGGTTGGTATTAGGTGTTGGATTGTACCCTATGTTTCTATGTGTTCTTGTTAATTGCTTCTCCACGTGTCATGGCTAAGTGTCCTTCGTGGCAGAGTAACATGGTATATTTTATGTAGTTTCCCTTTGATTTCTTAATTGTCGTTGAATGGACCCTCCTTTCCTTCGGTACTATATTGGACCAAGTGGAAAGCTCTGGGCTTCAGCTAGTTTGTTGGTAACTAGCTTATGTAAAGTTAATTGGCGGATCTGTGGATCCTGTAACTGAATACTCACCTACTTTAAATTTCCTGGCCTTTTTTTTCCCTCCCTCTTCTTGTGGTTTTGCCCCATTTGGGTTTTCCGGTGCGTTTCATTTCCCCTGTTGTAACCTTTTGCAACACGAGATCATGCATTACCTTAATATCAAAGGAGACTTGTAAAGGTATTCATGCATTAAAAATTAATTTACCACCGTGCTTGAGAAAATAACCTGGATGCGTGGACTTATAATCATGTGGTTTTGTTTAATTTTGGTCAGTATATCTGTGATTAGTGTGAGAGTTGCCAAACCTCAAGGTGAACTGCGTCATGTGTCATAAACTATATCTATGTGTGATGCATTGAAACAATGTGTATTGGGTGAAACTGAATATTTGGCGAACTCTGCTCATTGTGCTCTCTATTTGATGACAAACTTTACTCTGGTGATTTACCGAGTGCTCGGTTAACGTTTGTGGACACTGATGTTGATCGCACCCCGCCAATTATTTCTAAAAACTATGTGATATGGAACTGTGTCTTGGACTATTAACCTGGTCATGTGAACTCCTAACTAAAACTAGTTAATCTTGGTGGTCGTTTTCTGTTGGACAACTTCGCCCAAATTTAGTATATGTGTGACCACCCATCATTGATGGCATATGCATGAGATTTTGTCGTCGTTTCGGGGCGGGAGGGCTGAGACAATATTAAATAATGTGAGCCTCCCCCTATAACCATTTTGAACTGACCCTGTGGCCTAGATATTTGTGTCAATCGGCTTACGCCAGCATTCCTTCTTAAAGTTACTGTAGACAGCAGGCCATCGTTTGGCCTTGTGTTGGTTGCGCATAACTGCGCATGCGCCGGCCTACTTCCAGGCAGTCTTGCCTCCTTGCTCGCTTGCCGACGCGAGACAGTTCGCTTCAGTCAGCCATGATGTGCGCTTGTGTGTCTGAGAGCTACGCAATGGAGAGGTGGATTTCCAGAAAACCCCCGTGATACCTCCATTAACGGGGATTTTCCCCGGGTAAACTAGTTGGAGACCTCCTGCCATTCCTTCTGATTATATTTTTGGATTTATTTTTGGTCTGGATACTTCCCAACGAGGTCTGGATGCCGGTCGTGTGACTGTATTTCTTCGTCAACAGTGTCAGGTTTTAATTCTTCTCATTTCTTCATCACCAAAGGTATGTACCAGTGTTTGAAATCATTTTAAACGTCGTCCTGAAGAGGATTTTGATACTTTCGAAGATTTCTGGAAAAATAATAATAATAATAATAAATATTTGGACTTCGTCGTTAAACTAATACCTATTTGTGTGTGTGGTATCGGAAATCTGAAAAACAGTTTCGGCAACTAATCACAGTAATGTGGAAGTTTCACCGTGAACTAAATTGGAATTATTAATTTAAAATTTAAACAAATTATTTTTGGCACTTTAAATTGTAACCTTCTTTGTAAACCAAGGTACAGTCTCCAAGGTACCGAGCCTTCCTTCTTCGGCTTTCTGTTTGCTTTCCTGTGTTTTTTCTCTATTTCGTTTGGCATGTTTTCTTCTCCCCTCCCACTTCTGGGGTTTTGGGTGAATTAAATTATTTTCTCTAGCCTTTTTTCCTCCGTGTATTTGGAGGCGTTGCTTTTGTTTTTGTGGTCACCTTGGCAACGGTTGGTGTGTGTATTGTTGTCGGGATAAGAGTTGTCTGGCGTGTTGAGCCCGTGTGGATCTTGAATTATATATTTCGGGTTGAGTGTATCGTTTACTGTTTAAATTAATTAATTTATTTTCTCCTCCTTTAATATTGTGTTACCATTTCCTTGCCCCGCGTGAGGAGGTATTTTTACGTAAAATTCTGTTTGCCTTGTAAACTGTCCTTGGTGGAAACTAAACGTTTTCAAATTTGGTAATTATGAGAAGCGACCGCGTTGAAGATCCATTTTATTGAATAATTGTTAACTGAGTTTTTTTATTATTAACTAACTATCCGTGATCGATCACATTTAATTTCAAGGTTGTTTTAATGTAAGAAAGTCTATTGGTTTTCCGTTGTTTTCTGATCACATTTTATCAGGTACGGAGGTCACCCCTTTCCTTTCTTGGTTGTTTTCATAAAGTTCTCAATTTATTATCTGTTAAAGAGTATTTATTTACCATTAATTGTTAATTAATAATGAATTAATTTTCCTTTTAAACCATACCTGGGTATTTTCTGTTTAATTTTATTTATTGTTAATTACCTTTCCATTTTTCAACCTTACGTTGATTTTATTTACATTTTGGCTTTACGTTTTTAAATAAAAATAGGTTTTATCAACTTAATGACTTGGTTTGTTACCTACAATTTGCCCTTCAATTAAATTTTTTTAACTTCATGTAAATGCTTGTTTTCATTCGCCACGTTCGGTGGAGCACTGCCACCGATTTTCTTGTGCATTAACTTCCACGGCCTTAAGTCGTTTTCCTCCGCTGCTTCCGGTAAGTTATTTCTATGGTTTCTTGTTTTTTTCATTAGTGCTTGAACTTTGTTGTGCTCTTCTTGTGCCCATCTTCTCCCTCGTGTTCGCTATTACTCCCATTTTGGGGCGGACACACCAACAACCTTCTCGCCAGGGTCTCTCTCTCTCTCTCTCTCTCTCTCTCTCTCTCTCTCTCTCTCTCTGTGTCCTCTTTTCCTCTCCCTTCTACTCTCACCCTGGTGGGTAAGGTTATTCACCTCATCATCCCTAGGTGGTACCGGGGTCCTAGAGGGTGGTGAGCGGTGAGAGGGGAAATATCTTATATCAGATCAAATTTTGGCATATGCAAATGATATTGATTTAATCGCAAGAACACCAAGATCATTGAAAGAAGCTTCACAAGCCTCGAAAAAGCAGCAAGAAAGATGAATCTACAGATTAATGAAGGAAGAAATAAGTACATGCCCGTAACCAAGAAAGACTACCCTAGTGAATCTACATTCATAGAAATTGGCTCGTATAAGTCTGAAGTTGTGCGTAACTTTACCTACCTTAGATCTTAAGTTAATTCCAAGAACAATGTTAGTTCTGAAATACAAAAATGTATACTGTCTGCTAACAAGTGCTATCATGGCCTCAGAAAACATCTGAAGTCTAAGTTGCTGTTCAGGAAAACTAAAGTCCTGATGTATAAAGTTTTAGTAAAGCCTGTATTAACATATGGTGCTGAGACTTGGATACTCTCAAAATTTGATGAAAGACAGCTCGGTATATTTAAAAGAAGGATTCTGAGGCAAACCTTTTTGGGCCAGTGGATGAAAATGGTGTCTAGAGAAGAAGATATAATCATGAATTGTATAATAATTTATATAAGGAACCAAACATTGTTAACTGCATAAGGATCAGAAGGATGGAGTGGGCAGGACATGTGCTGCGTGCTAATGACAGAATGATAAAGAAGATATTTAATGCAGTTCCAGAAGGAATCAGAAAAGTTGGCAGACCAAAGTTGAGGTGAGAAGAAGGGGTGAGAGAGAATGTAAAGGTAATTAAATCAAGAATTGGAGGAGCTCTGTACTTAAGAGGAAAGAACGGGGAAAACCTTTTCAGAAGGCCAAGGCCCACAAAGGGCTGTCGCGCCAGTGATGATGACTAGAATGAGCGCTCCGCCCCTAATACCCCATCCCCCCAGTTGCTGGCTTTAGGATGAAAGTTTCAACCTGCTCTCCTTCAACCAATAAGAAAGATCCACTTCATTACACGCGCCCCTCCCCTACATCTGCCCCTCTCTGAGGAACTGTTAGCTAAGTTCAAAACCGCTCCTCTCCCAGAATCACAGATCTGTTTTAGTGAGCGGTGGCAACAGACTTTATTCGGCAGTGTAGGTAAGTACAAAATGTTTCATTATAAGGTGTTGGTCGTTTCCCATACAATCAGTTTTTGCTCACATATGGTTCAGATTATCACCTAACTCCGTATCATTGACAAGTTTACACTACGTAAACTATACTGTACATACATGCACATAATTTAAGTGATTTGATAGAATCTGAGGATGTTTTTGTTGAATGAAACATGCCATTCTTTGTATATAATATGTGATTTTACAGGTATGCTTATAGTGTTTTAATTTGCATTTGTAATTGTTGTGTGTCTGACAGACTGGAAAGTTTTTATTTTAATAAGTCGACACTGGAAAATATGATTTTCTTCTTAACAAATATGAGTAGGTTACAGTAAAAATACACATGCTATAAAATAATGAAAATTGAGATGACATATTCTCATATAGCTTTATACATAGAACATAATTAACGAAACCGTTTTTCACATTTGGCACAAGATTCTTGAGAAAACAGATGTTACACTTCATGGTTAGTTTCAAGTCTCATGATCCGCGGGATTATGTGAGTTTTATCCCGTACCTTATCTTGACCAATCAGCGATTAGCTCACCGGGTGCCATTTTCTTGTATAGTAGTAAATATTAATGCCAGTGTAATGTGTTTTCTGTTCTGTTCAGTTATTTTGGTGAATATCATTTAATATAGTGGCTCGAATAAAACTAATTTGAGTCACAAGTCATTGATGGAAACGTTTCACCCGTTAGAGAAAGAGGAAGGCCAAGAAAACGTTCACAGCCTCCAGAAATCTGGAGAAGGCAGGAAGCCAAACGAATGAGGTTAGAATATTCTGTTTTCTTCATTGTTTGCAAATTAAACTGGTTCTTGTTATTGGCTTGATTTGTTCCTCCACGTAAGAATGTATAGGACCCTTTCGTTGAAACTTAACACAGGAATCATAAATTCAATATTTTAAGTCCATTTTTGAAAAGTAAACCGAACATCACAGTGTCGTTTGTTCTATCATTGTAGGTACAAACTTTCAGTGCTGTCCCAGTATCCAGCATGTCAACACCGCGGAGGAGCATATAATTGCTGCTCACTTTCTATAAAAGATATTAAAAACTTTTCATGATTTGTTTTATAAAAACATCAGAAAGAGATTGTTAGAATCAGTTCATATTGAAGTATGTGGACATTTCGCAACGTCACCGAGACGTCGACCTCGAAAAGACAAAGTAAAAAAGAAAAGTACCAACTTTTTAGAACAACTAAGTATTTTGTACCAAGCACAAAGAAGAATTAAGTTCCGGTTTGCATGTCCACCTTTATAAATGAATTGGGAGTTTCACGATTTAGAGTAAATAATATTACTAAATAGCTTCATCAGCAAGGTCTTATACAAGAACCAGAGAGGCGGCTTCAGGAGGGCGGCAGAGTATGAAACCAAGAAATATTGTGACCTGAATTTTATCAACGGTCTAAAGTGTGTAGAGACACATTACTGTAGACGAAGAACAGAAAGACGGTATCTTCCTGCAAATATGAACAGCAAAATGTTATGGAAAATTTATTCTTCCAAGCCCGAAAACACACCTGTAAAGCTATCTTACTTCAGGTACATCTTTAACACAAAATAAAACAGACTTTGGTACATCTAGGACCAATGTGTGTTCTACATGCTTAAGCCTAGCTGAAAAGTCATAACACGAGAGAGACCCTAACAGGGAAACTCAATTAATTACTGATAAAAAAGGGTTCACTAGTTAAAGTAGGTATATGGCATTCTTAGGACCCTGAAGGACAAAGATATTGAAATGTTGATTCATTTGATTGTGAGAAAAATATTCCATTGCCCAAGATTCCAGACCAGTCATGCTACTATAGCACACAAATTTATGTCCAGATGCTACCATTGTTAAAGGTCAGTTAAACTGTTCAAATGTCACTTCTTATTGTTGAATTCAAACACTATAACCTCACGTGTGTTTGATACATTAAACTCCCTAGACATGTCCCATTACAAACAAATTCGTTTGGTATGTGAGGGGCGTGCTGCACAAAATAAGAATTCTACTTTGGTTGCGAAGTGTATTTTTCGGCTTTCCATAAAGTCTCCCCCAAATATAAATGGAATGACCAGCGGTCAGAGTTGCATTACTCTAGACCGTGTGTTTGGAAATATAGAAAGGAAAATGAAGAAAATGGAAGTATTACTACAGCCTGAACAAGTGCATGAGATAATTTCTAGTCAGTCAACATTGAAATTGGTAGACGAGGCTCCACTGTTGCCGACTTCAAGAATTGTGTCAAAAATGCATTACGAAATCCCGGATCATGGCAGTTTTCAGTTTCTAAATGTAAGCGCATTTACACAAAGCGCGTAGTAGGAAATAAAATGATTTTGTGTGGTGAGCAAACGTACAGAAATGACCTTGGATTGTTTAGATCTGTGTTTAAATCTGGAGTAAATGTACTTATTGCATCCCGAACTCAACCACAGAATTCAATCTCTTTGGAGATTATCATGGTGAAGACTGGAGAGAATTTGAAGATTTCAAATTTTATAAGCATGTAATTAATGAGAATACATTGGATCCAACTGATCAAGAGTGTATGTGCGGCATGATGCAAGAGGATTGTTGTGATATAACGAAGAAGCGTAAAATTATTTTCAGTTTTAGGAGTTTATCTCCTTCAAATCTTCAGTGTTATTTTAGTATCTTATTTTCTTTTTGAATCCCTGTGGTTGGTGGAATCAGACGAAGAATACACCCACGGTATCTCCTGCCTTTCGTAAGAGGTGACTAAAAGGGTCATGTGGCCATCGCCCCCTCTTTACTTTTTATTGTTTTTTGAGGGTTAGTTGTAGACCGATTAGAATTTTTTGATGTGCGTGCTACTCGGAGGTGGGCCTCTTACATGTGCGAATACGTCCGAAAGCCCGCTTGTGACCACCCAGGGATCTTGCGGGTGGTAGCGTCATGTACCCGTACAGTAGTCTCCGCCTGACAACACAGTCGAATGCCAGAAGCACGTATTATTATTAATTGTATTTATCTTTCTCTATAGTTTGTGCTCTGTACACAGAATGGGGAGCATGCTATTGCGGGTGATTGAAGGAAGGGAGTCCTAGTGCTCATTGCCTCAGTCATCCCGTATTAAGCATCGTCCAACATCGGACCCCGGGCAATACCGGCTCCGACCAGGTAGGTATTGCATTGGCTGCTTGGTTCGGCTATATAGACCCCGATCGGAGTGGGTGGCATTCGGGGAGGATGATTTCGTGCATGGCTTCAAAACGTCTTCGATGTGCCCAAGGTGGTTCCCCACCGAAGTCTTTAACTTTTGACTCCTTGAGGGGTTCAAACCCCTGCGGACATGTGCAGCGTCAAAGAATGGGATCCAGCTTTACTATTTCTGGTTGCTACCAGAACCAACGAGCACGATTTTAAACTGGTAAAATCGATCCTTTGTAGTAGGCACATTGCAGGCGCCTACGGCGAACTTGAGGATCTCAAGAAAATGCGCAACGGTAGTCTGCTTTTGAAGACTCGCCCAGCACTACAAACCAATCAGTTGCTTAAGTGTGACCACTTTGGGGAAATCCCCGTCAAAGTGGAGGAGCACAAATCCTTGAATCTGGTTCACGGAGTCGTCTTCAACAGTGGCCTTATATTGAACTCTGACGATGAGTTGATGGAAGACATGAAGAACCGTGGCATGACACACGTCCCGTGCATTACGTGAAAAGTCAACGGTAAAGACGTTGCCACTGGTGCCTTCATTTCCTCCTTCAAGTTGTCAGTGTTATCAGACAATGTCAAAGTAACAACTTATCGTTGCGATGTGAGGCCGTAAATCTCGCCTCCTTTGCGATGCTATCAATGCCAGAGATTCGGACATATGGTATCTCGTTGTTCGAATCAGTCAGTGTGTGGTACATGTGGAAGAGCAACTCACGGCACGGAGGAGTGCACGACTCCCTACAGGTGTACTAACTGCCATGGTCTATATTCTCTTAGAGATCGGAATTGTCCAACATATCTGAGTGAGAAGAGCCTCCGTGGCTCAGACGGCAGCGCGTCGGTCTCTCACCGCTGGATTCCGTGGTTCAAATCCCGGTCGCTCCAAGTGAGATTTGTGCTGGACAAAGCGAAGGCGGGACAGGTTTTTATCCGGGTACTCCGGTTTTCCCTGTCATCTTTCATTCCAGCAACACTCTCCATTCTCATTTCATAGCATCTATCAGTCATTAATAAATCACTTTGGGAGTGGCGACCCCATCGTACTAATAGCCTATATCTGCTTCATTCATTACACCCCTGACCCGGTCAATGACTGGAAAACAGGTTGTAGGTTTTCATTCATCTGAGTGAGAAGAAGATCCAGGATATCAAGACCATGGATGGTCTCTCCTACCAGGAAGCGCGCCGTAAGTTTAATTGCACGAATATACTTGCCAGTACACTAGACTACAGCATGATAGCTCAGAGTCTCCCAGGTTCCCCGCGAGCAAAGCTGCAAATAATAAAAAGCTCGAAGCGGGGAGACCACCCCACCTTCGACCAGAAACAAGACAGTGCCGGCTGGGACTCTTATGCCTGCTCAGCAGAGGAAGAAGACAACATTTCCTTCCCTCAAGAGGTCGGCGAAAGAAACCGTTTCCAATCCGGCAGAGGCGGTATCGTCGACCAGGGCTGGGAAATTATCTACCAGCCCATCTAAACATGAAAAGAAAACGGAGAAGAGGAACGCCCTTACCGAGCGCTCCCTTACTTATCCTGTGAAGGGGAAATCATGCCCTCCATCTGGAGTGTATGAATCAGCGCCAGCAAGTACGCCTGCTCCAAAATCTGCGCGCTCCCAGGACAAAATATGGGATGGTCGTCGAGCTGTCATCTACATCTGCTGATGTTGATATTGTTTAGGTTTAAGAGCATTTTGTCGCTTATTACCTAACACTCTCTCTTTTAGTCCACATTATGTCACTATTAGAGTGGTATTGTAACGGTTGTGATAGGCATCTTGCTGCGCTGCGCCAGCTCATTAGTGAGTTCGTGGCGAGTAGAGTCTGAATTCAGGAGACAAACTTCAGACCAGGTCATCATAGGTACTGAGAAATTTCAGACTAATCTCGACAGAACGATATTATGCTCACTGGACATCCGATTGCGTGGCATTTTTGTTCGTTCTGATACCTATAGTGAAGAGGTTCCTCTAAGAACCCCACTGGAAGCAGTTGCGGTGCGGGTACCGCTGCCTGTCGTAGCTACAGTGGGTAATGTTTATTTTCCACCAGGCCAGCCTCTTAACATAAATGATGTCACTGATCTTATAGATCAGCTTCCACCCCCCTTCCTCTTATTGCGTGATTTTAACGCCCATCACCCCATATGGGGCTCTGAGACGCCTTGCCCCAGGGAAAGAGTGTTAGAAACAGTAACAGAGCTGGATTTATGTGTTTTGAACACAGGTGAACCAACGCATTTCAGTGTACGTTACGGCACATACTCTCGCATAGATGCAAGTCTATACAGCCGAGCGCTGGTTCCGCTGTTTCGGTGGAATACACACGATGATCTCTGTGAAAGTAACCATTTTCCCATTATTCTTACTTTGTAGAAGCAAAAATCCGTCGAGGCTCCTGCTCGATGGATTCTTAAACATGCTGATTGGCCAAAGTTCACATCACTAGTTGTCTTTAACGATGTGACCAGGCGAACCGTAGACGGAGAAATAACTTGCATAACACAAGTAAAAAGTAAAAAAGTAAACTCGTGTGCTCATCCCGAGGTGATGCAGCTTTTTTCAGGCACACCCCCAATGGAGGTGAGCTGCATGTACCATTTCAATCACATAACAGCCCTCCTGCCATTCTTACATTTCTGGCAGTATCGGGAATCAGCACAAGTTATTCTTGCTGCTGCTGAGGAGTCCATTCCATCCTTTTCAGGCACTCCTCGCCGAAAACTCGTTCCTTGGTAAAACGAAGAAATTGCAATAGCTATTAAAGAACGCCGTCGTACTCATAACTAAATCGTAGGCAGTCTACTCTGGCTAACTGGGTAACTTATAATAAACTCCGCGCTAAGGCGCGAGTTCTTATTCGACAAAGTAAGAAAGCTTCGTGGGATAGATATGTGTCGTCTATGGCGTCACATAACCTTCATGTGGACTAAACTTCGACGTATTTCGGGTATCCAAGTATCATCTTCTGTACCGGGAATTTCTATGGCAGGCAATATCGTCACTGAACCACTCTCGATTGCTAACCATCTAGCCAGTCATTTCGCGGATATGTCTGGCTCAGGGAATTACCATCGTGATTTCCTCGCTCTGAAGCTGGAGGCAGAACGTCATCACCTTAGTTTTGCCACTCAAGTTTCAGAGGACTATAACGTGTCATTTTCGAAGTAAGAACTCCGCAGCGCGTTGGCGCTTTGCAACGACGCAACTCCTGGACCAGACAATGTCTATAACCATATGTTGAAACACCTTAGTGAGGATAATCTATTATATCTCCTTTGTGTTTTCAACCGAATCTGGATAGAGGATGAATTTCCGTCTCAGTGGCGAGAGGGCATAGTAATTCCTGTCCTCAAGACTGACAAAGATCCTAAGTATGCAGGAAGTTACAGGCCTATTTGTCTTACTAACTGTTTCTGATAGTATTTGAGAGTATGCTACATCGCCCACTTGTATGGTGTCTGGAGAAACAAGGACTTTTGTCTGAGTAGCAATGCGGTTTTCGAGCCGCTCGCTCGACCACTGACCAGTTGGTACGCGTGGTAAATTCTATCCAGGATGCATTTCTCCGCAAACAGCATTTGGTGGCTGTCTTCTTTGACTTAGAAAAGGCCTCTGAAACCACATGGCGATATGGTATCCTTACAGTCCTGCATCAGTGGAGATTCCAAAGTGACTTGCTGGTATTTATTGCGAATTTTTTGTCCCTCCAATTATTCCGTATCCGAGTAGGGAGGACATATTCGCAATACCACGTTCAAGAAAGTGGAATCCCGCGGGGATCGGTTCTTAGTGTCACTCTGTTCGCGATTGCCGTAAACGGATTTTGTCGCTGCTGCTGGTTCAGCAGTAATACCGTCGCTATATGTGGACGATTTTGCTCTGCTTTATAGCTCTCATAATATGGCAGTCGCAGAGCGACAATTACATCAAGCTCTTATGAGAGTGGAACAGTGGACTTCAGAACATGGCTTGCGGTTTTCAAACACAAAGACCTCTGTTATGCACTTTTGCCGAAAGTGCAATCTTCACTCGCATCTGAGCATTGTTTAGGAAATGTCGCTCTTCCCATAGTTGACACCGATTCCTTGGTCTCCTTTTCGATAGCAAATTATCGTGCGAGCCACATATGCGGCAGTTAAAAGTGCAATGCACTAAGAAGTTGAATATTTTGAAGTTCCTACCAGTACTAATTGGGGGGGGGGGGCTGACCGCACGGTGCTCCCTCGGTTAGACTATGGCAGTGCAACTTTTGGATCAGCAAGGCAAAGCGTCCTTGGGATACTGAAAAGCATCCACCACAGCGGTGTTAGTTTGGCAACTGGAGCTTTTCGTGCAAGCCCCATTGCTAGCCTGCTTGCTGAATCTGGTGTGCCGCCTTTTCACCTGAGGCGCCAGCAAATGCTTCTGTCCTATGCTGTAAATTTATGACAGATGTCACTTCACCCAAGCTATTCTTGCGTATTCCACAATGGAAACCGTCGGCTGTACGCTGCTTAACCTCCAGCAACACGGTCGGTTGGAATACGCTTGGCTAGCAGTCACGGATTGTTTGACGTACCTTCTGTTCTCTGCCTTCTCAGAAAAACCAAGTGGAGTACCTCCGTGGATAATGCGACGACCTGAAATAATCCTGGATCTGCACACTGACCCGAAGGAAAACACGGACCCTTCGATATATCGGAGGCTCTTCCTGTCCGTTGTTGGCCGTTATCCGTGTTCAGTCGTCGTTTACACGGATGGTTCGAGGGCTGTGCATTCGTTGCCGATAACGATTGGTTTCGTTTTGCTCTCCCGGAAACCTGTAGTGTGTATACAGCAAAGCTCTATGCTATCTGTAAAGCTCTTCGGTAACCACTGTCCGATGAGCGCCGACACCTTGAGCTCGCTACAGTCTATTGATACCTGTTTTTCTCGGCATCCTCGAGTGCAGCGGATCCAGGACCTGCTGGCCGGGTGTTCAATGCCGGCACCCGAATCACGTTTATGTGGCTTCCAAGCTACATGGGTGTAAAGGGAAACGAGTTAGCAGATAAGGCTGCCATGGAGGCTCTTACTTTGCCCCCGTTGCCTTACAATGTTCCAGTAAGTGATGTTCGCTCTCAGCTGAGTTATTTGGTTATGTCCATTGGGAGATGGAGTAGCAGGCCACTCCACTTCCAAATAAGCTGAGAGCGGTAAAAGGTACAACGAAGGTGTGGAAGACTTCCCTTGGGGCTTCTCGAAGGGAAGCAGTGTCGTCTTCGGATCGGCCACGATGTATTAACGCACTCCTAAAAGGAGAAACCCCTCCGGTGTGTACTTGTGGCGATCATATTACCGTGGTACAAATCGTTACGGGGTGCGTGGGCCTGGTTGATCTGCACCAGAGTCTAAAACTCCCGAGTACCATTACCCTCATCCCGCGAGATGACGAGCAGCCAGCAGACCTCGTCATCCGTCTTACGAGGGATAGTAGTCTTTTTTATCGTGTGTAATATTGTCCTTTGGCTTAGTGTATTTCTTTAACTGCGATTTTATCCCATTGCCTCTGTTTTAGTTAGTGTATACGTATTTTAATATGTTATTTTTTTTCTAACTTGAATTATATATTATATATACCTCTGTACTTTCAGTCAATGCCTTATTCCACTGTCACCTATATTTTTCTATAATTTCATTAGAAAATAAGGCATTGCGATTTAGATCCACTGATTGTTTTAATCTCATAATCATTTTTCGTCACCATTTGTTTTAAACTCTAGTCAGTGGTTACATTTTAAAATTTTAATTATCATCTCATGTGTCCATCCCGTACCATTAGAGGCCGATGTCCTTAGACGTTAGGCCCCTTTAAACATCGTCATCATCATCATCATCATCATGTTATTTTGGTAATTGAAACTTACTTTCTTCTCAAGGAATGCTTAACAAGTTTGTATTATTTTCCTGATTATTCTACTTTTCATTGAGACCAATAATTAGTTCTCATGAATGGAAAATTTGTAAATTTCTTTGATCATTAAATTGAAGAAATGTGCATGGTAGAAATATCTTTTGTGATATTGCAAATGGTATTCCAAAATGCATAATATATTTTGTAAACGAACACAAGCAAAGTCCATAAAAGAATATCCTTTGGTATTTGGCAAGTTTAACATCAGAACGTAACCATATATTGTACCCTTACGGGCTTCAAATGGAAGACCTACGCATAATAATGCCTCAGCGTAACCTGGTAAATAACCACGGAGTATACTCTAATGAAGAGCGGCCCGGATTGCCTACACGAGCTTCGAACCGCTCCCCTCCTACTTTCTGTGTTGGCCTCGGCAACTGGAGCACTTGGGGGTGGTTACGTTCGTAAGAAGGAAAAAATACTTAGGATTGAGCATTATATAATGTGAAAGTAGGATCTCTGGGTTCAACTGTCTACTGGATACTGCTTAGCACTGCTAGAAATGACAAGAATCATGTAGTGTGGTTACGAAGTCTAATTTATTCTGAATGGTGACATAAAAGAAAACAACCGTACACAATGAATTATCCGCATACGGGAGGAAAACGGAAATAAATAAACACTTCAAATTGACTCGCCTGAGAGCGTTCATTTAGCAAAAAGTATAATTGAGGTCTGGCAACTAATATCGTCTATCTTTCCCTCATTAATTTCGTACCTTTGTCGTTAATTTTATTCTTCTGTCGATCACGCCGTGCAATATGAGAAAATGTCCTCTTACATAATACATTCTATTTTTGTCACGTAATTAACCGGTCCCTACGCTACATAATTTACATATTAGAAAAATATTTACATAATACACAAAGGAACACACAGCACTGAGCTCGACTCACCGGACTCCCTAATCTGGCACCAAGACGAAGAACGTTGGACTTCGGTTCTGTTTGAACTCAAAGAAATACACACTAAACACTAAACACAATCATTATGCACACTTCATGTATAAATGGGGCCATTCCTGAAAGAAAAACATGGTTATCAATTTCTTCTGATCCGGCGCAAGTTTAATGGAAGCTCGCACACGGCGGTCAATTCTGACCTGGGCTTGAACTGGACGCCTTCCGACTGAGAGGTACATGTCTGGAAATCCCTAAACTATCCGTGGTCTCATACTATTGGTTATTGGGGGATCTATAATTATTTATTAACTGCCCTCGAAATCATCGTGATATTATCACTTACACAAGTGTTCTTAGCCGAACCATTAAAAACAAAACACAGTGTGAAATTCAGGGTCCAGAGCCTTTAACTTCAGTAACATGGTCAGCCGCTTTGCTACTAGGTGAGAGAAAAACGAAAAGGAATGTCATTGTGCGCGACTGGGTCCAGTTCAATGGCTGCGCGGTGTTTCTGACTCTTCACAATTTAGCGGCCAGTTCCCCTTTCACGGATACAGAAATTTCTTGCCCACTTCATTTGTTTATTCCATTTATTTCATCTTACCGCAGAATTCCCAAGCAATATTCACTTATTCGCTACACTCTCATTCCTCTCGTTGAGCGCCGAGTGTGGGGCAACATAACATTCGAATTATCTCATCGTAGACTATTCTGGGCGTTTGGCCCCCTCATTACATCTCATATCGCGTATCTTAATTCCTTGGGGCATGCTCTCATGATTCCTCTCTCGACCCTTCTTATTTCTCTTCGCTCATCGCAAATATATATTGTGACCATCCCTTAAAGCCTCCGGCTTCTCCGCATCTCACACTGGTTACGGACAAAAAACATTCCATACAAATTCTGGCCATATAATCAATAATCAAGGGAAATTGCGTATTGTCCCTCACATTTTACCTAAATGACACAGTTCTGTACCTAACTCAGTCGGGACTTCTTCTCTCTTGATCTTCGTGCCTTACTTGTACGTATCAGCTAAGCATGCATTGTCTAACTGACCCGTGAGTTCCCCAGGATATGCGATAGCCATATTGGACACTAAATAACAACCTTTCGACATGGTATTCCATACTCATCAACACTACTGTTCAACCCCACCTTAGGGGAACTCGAAATACTCATCTATCCTTGTTTCCCATACTTGCTAGGATATTATTCATATTAATAATAACTACTCCTCACGAAAAGCTAATCAGTATGAAATAAATGGGTTGTCCGGAGAGTTAGCTCCCTTGAATTTACGTTATCATGACAAAGAACAATAAAATTTCCATATTAGGACATGCATTATTTAAAACATTTATGTATTACAAAAGAAAAATCATATCCTATGACCCCGGTTATACTTTATCGTGCTAAGAGATTAAAAATGACATCAACTCATCTATCTGGTGGCCGTCTTTCCTTCCACGAGAAACCCATGGTAGAGTTTACTGCTCCATCACATCGACGCTGGATACGAGTGAGTTATCCTTCGATCCTGGTCTGCAACTGTCCGTCATCCTGGTTAGCTCTTTCACTGCTGCAATCTTAAAGTAATCCAAAATGGGTGTCAACTCCAGAACTCGTCACACGTTCCTCTGTTTACCGCGACACACACACAGAATTTACATAAGATATTTCCTTACGCAGGCAGCCCATTCTAATCACAAGCGGCACGCATTCACAGAATGAGTCGGGTGGCTCATAGGACTTGAGGACCTTGACTCTGAATAGCGGATTGGATAACGCCAATTTATTAATACCGCGTACTCATTTAGGCCGGCATTGTTCTTAGGCGACTCCCGCTACTCCTTCACAAATTATTCTAGCAGCCTAATTAATTAACACGCGGCACTGAGACACTTGCTTAGGCTCCCTTGGCTATTATTCGACTTCCTAACTGCAATTCACAAGAGTTTCATAATTCACGGCCGCGACGGACACAATAACTTTGTCTTTGTAAGCGGTCAATTGATTGCGGACGGTAGAATGTAAAAACTGGAACACAATGTAACATACTGTCCCCTCTCAACTTCCCTCTATGAATTATCCTCAGCGAGGGCCGGTCCGGCTTATATTGTCTCCGCGCCGGAAGACTGGGGGTGTAGGCCTTTCACGATTCCTTAAGACAATCAGCTCCGTTCGTCCCGAGAATTCTAGACATTTAAATTGTGCGTATTGTAACCCTCTACTTCCTCTTTTATTTGAGCCAGGTGTGATCGGACTGCGATCGGCTGTTCTCACGTAATTAGGCTCCCGCCATAAATTATATAACTAGCGTCCGCTTGGGGGAGGAGCCATCTTTGAGTGCAATTCTTGGCTTGGGAGACGCTCTACATTCACATGTGTTAGTAATACATTACAACTGGGCATCCAGTGACCTCATTTCGCCCTTTGAATAAAGTATTCCATTTTTCAGTCAGGGATACGCTGAAAATTCAGCTCTATTCATTGGTGTGCTTCCCATAATTTTCCTATGTCTGGATCAAAATATCATATAATTTTACGCTCCAAAATTCGACATTAGCATCCGTGGAACTTGCATAAAAACCGGAAGTTCCTTCTGTTAGTGTGGAACCCTGAGAAACTAAGTCACGCCTCTGGGCGTATTAGACTATCGTTGCGTCGCGTCGTATCTCCAACTCTGTCTACAAGTTGGGAGGGCTTTTTCACGGGGGCCTGGCTTCAGCCCCACCTTTCCCTTGTTTTCGAAGCGATCTTTCGCGGGTCTCGTTCCGGCCACACGCCGCTCGAGTCCCGGGAATGTCCATTCTGCCCATCATGCTACAAATGGCGCGACTTTTGCAATGATTTCAATAGGGTATAAAGACACATATGTTGTCAATGAGCTGTACAGGACACTGTACGGTTTCATTACACGCAGTAGAAGAGAACGTGGTTTTTAACGGGAACCAAATGTGTTGCATATCGAGTTGCTACACGATTTAAATAGTTCCCGCAAAACTAATATCATACAAACAGCTCAGTATCAACACACTCACGACCCAAAGTGGGACTTGTCAAAACTTACATGTTCCGTAGATCATCAACAAAACTCACTTGATCCATAATATAACCGTAAATAATTGTAATTTCCCAATAAACATACATAATCTGAAAAATGCATAATGATTTGTAGTCATTGTTCCTACACATACTGATGTCCTCATATGGGACATGTAAAACACGTTTTTTGCCTTTTGTGAAAATTTATGTTGTTGGAGCATGTGAGTTATGCTTCTAACCTACTCATATGGCTATTACATATTCATGACCGATGAGATTATTCATTTTCTCTACTCTAATGGAGAGTTGGGTGATTCCAAATATCATAGGGCAATTTTGTTATTGATATTTTGGCTTAAATTGCAAAATGCTGACAACTAAAATGACTGGTTATTCCTATCAGTCATCTTAAAGAGAGATGTATACTAATTATATAATATTATTATTTCTTCATGTATTTAGTGTTGACTTATTAACAGATGGTGTAATAAGCATCCAATATATAATGGGCTACAGACATCTCTGAATGATGAATGATAATTATGACTTTCAGTGAAATATATGAAATGACTAGCTTAGTAACTGATTGAATCTCTGAAGTTTTTCTAAGCAGTAATTTTGTCTCACAGGTCTCTAATTATAAATTGTATATCTGCAATTGGAAATCTTAAAAGAATGACTTGTACTCACAGTGTGGTTGGAAACATTTATTTGTAGCATTATTTCATTATTATACACAGAGATCCATCAGTCCTTCGTAATACTTTTTTTGCTAGGGGCTTTACGTCGCACCGACACAGATAGGTCTTATGGCGACGATGGGATAGGAAAGGCCTAGGAGTTGGAAGGAAGTGGCCGTGGCCTTAATTAAGGTACAGCCCCAGCATTTGCCTGGTGTGAAAATGGGAAACCACGGAAAACCATTTTCAGGGCTGCCGATAGTGGGATTTGAACCTACTATCTCCCGGATGCAAGCTCACAGCCGCGCGCCTCTACGCGCACGGCCAACTCGCCCGGTCTTCGTAATATTTAGAGTCACTGTTGCCTTTCTTTTCACCTTATTTGTCGACGATTAGAAACGAGTCCGCCCTTTCAGGAAAAGCTATCAAATCTTTGCGCCAAAGGCAGAGAATGTTATTAACAATTAAATTTACGGTATTCGGCACGGGCTGTAATGATCGTGGAAGTGAAATTTCAAAGGTATGCTAATTAAGCAATGCGCTCATGAATTGTCACAAAAATGATTAGTTCCAAGTTTTCCTACAGGCGAAAATATAGCTGCAAGCAGTGATAGGTTCACAGAAAAGGCAAGAAAGATCAAACACATGATAACATTTGTTCTGAATTGTTTATTAGTATATATGGTTACAAAAAAATGTGCAATATGGTCTCCGAACCCAGTAACATGCTGCATCCGTAACACGACATGGTCGATAGTTGCCTGCAGCATATCAGTTGAAGACAGAGACCAGATATCTCCCTGATAGACACGAGCCTTTAAATATCCCCACAACCAGAATTCACATTGTTTTAGATCGGGGGATACTGAGGTCATGCATCTGAAAAATGTCCAGAGATGATATGGTCATTACTAAAAGTTTCTTGCAGCAAATCCTTCATGTGACGAGCAATATATAATTTTTCTCCATCTTGGATGAAAATAACGGTGTGATCACAGTTGCGTTCTTGCAAAGCTGGAATCACATGTTGCACAAGGAGGTCCTATAACGTGCAGACGTCACTTTACCCCTCATAGACCCACGAGGGTACATCTCAAGGAAAAATGGACCAGGAACGAAGGATCTTGTGAAACCACACCAGTCAGGTAAGCTGAATGAAATGATTTTTCTGCAACAACCAAAGAAACAACACATGCAGTTCCACCAGGAAAGCGTTTTGATATCAAAGCTACGTATAATTGCACTTTCTGACTGCTTATTGGGTTATATTGTCTCCCGGTGAAAAGACTTTCAACTCATAATTTTGTGGCATGATTTGTGTGCCCATTTTTTAGTTAGCATATCTACAAATTTCACACTCCTACGATCACTACAGCTCGTCGTTTACCACGCTAAGCACAGTCATTTTAATAGTGGAAATCCGGTATGTTCTCCCAACATGATCAATCCCATAGATTATGCAAAGCCATATGTTGTAGTTGAATGATAAATGAATGCTCTAATCCATGTGTCACAAAATTTGACAGAATGTGGAAGGGGTATGCATTAGTTCTTCACACCCTTGCCATTGATTTGGTAATAAAATGGTACTCTTTGGGTTCTGAAAATGAACTAAATGTTCGAATCCTATCCTGTACAGATTTTTTCTGTGGTAGAGTGCCATTTCTCTATGTGTAGAATATGAGGCCATTTCAACTTTTTATTACATGTTTTTGTCTGCAGATATTATATGATCACAACATTTTAACCTATTATTCATGATGAATTGCTATTTTAAATGTAAACTAATGATAGATATTTGCTTAGTCGATCAATGTATTATAATATTTCACTTAGATTCTGACATTTTCCACCTCTTTACTATGCAGGCTGCTCGTGTCGTTCTTTACCCCAAATTGCTTTGGGCTCTTGAATTGGACACCAATCTTTTTTACATATTGGATAATTGCATAATATGGCTTAAACTGATCCAAGGAGTGGATTCCATGCCTGTGGGGTAAACACCAAAGCAGAAAAAGAAGGCTCCAGAATTAAATCGTAT
The DNA here is from genome assembly GCF_040414725.1 of Anabrus simplex. Lineage (NCBI taxonomy): Eukaryota > Metazoa > Arthropoda > Insecta > Orthoptera > Tettigoniidae > Anabrus > Anabrus simplex. The sequence goes on from NC_090265.1 coordinate 699,155,183, forward strand.
GGTGTCATGTCCACAGGACTAAAGGGCATCAGTATTATGTCAGAAAATGAGAACATTTAAGTTATTTGTCTCTAGATATACCTTTTCTTGCAGAGTTACGCTTAGGTAGTTTCTGTATTCTTCGGCGTACAAGTATGAGTACGAGGATGTTTCGACCATTGGTTTATTTCCAGTGTGTATCATCAGATGAATTTTGAGATTCGACCAGAGGTGCACACATGTGGTTTCTTCGCAGAATGCGTAAGCATATGCCTGCAAACATCAGACGCCTGACGAAAGACCTTGTCACATTTTCTATATGCATATACAGAGTGTTTAAAAATGGACTTTACAGTTTGACAGCTCATAGTTATTTATTCATTTCAGTTACAGGCATCGTTTTGGTGTCAAACTGACTGCAAATAGATCAAGTTTTGACTCGCGTGGTACGCTAGTACAAAATCGTGCCACTCCAAGCGTTAGCGGCAGTTGCAGCAAAGATGGCTGCCTTCACCTGTCCCGAGCGCGCTCGCTGTGTGTTTTGATTTGAAGAGTCGAAGTCGGTGACAACTGTGCAACGTAATTTTCGTACAAAGTATGTTAAAGATCTTCCCAGTAGGCCTACTATTTATGAGTGGCATAAGTGCTTTATTGAAAATGGATGTTCGGTAAGCCATAAGAAATCCTCAGGTCGTCCACGTACGTCTGACGATGTCATAGAGCAAGTGCGACAACGTTTTGAGCACAGTCCTCGAAAATCGACACAGCGTGCTTCTCGAGAGCTGGGCTTCGACATACGACTATTTGGCGTGTGTTGAGGAAACAGTTACATCTTAAACCATACAAGTTCACAATGGCACAGCAACTAAAAGACAGATAAGATTGCTCGTAACGACTTTTACGTGGACATGTTACATCGGTTGGAAGAAGATGAACATTTCATTGGAAAGATTATCTTTAGCAATGAGGCAACTTTTCACTTAAGTGGTAAAGTTAATAGACACAACTGTAGGATCTGGGGCAGTGAAGATGCAGTGAAAGTGCTAGAACATGAACGTGATAGCCCAAAATTGAACGTGTTTTGTGCATTGAGCAAGAGCAAAGTTTACGGGCCTTTCTTCTTCAGTGAGAAAACTATCAACAGAATAGTGTACTTAGATATGCTGGAAAACTTTTAAATCCCACAGATTGATGCTGATGACCAAGAACTCAGCATACACTTCATGCAAGATGGCGCACCGCCACACTTCCTCTCCGACGTCAGGGATTTCCTGAATGTACGCTTTCCGGGAAAGTAGATTGGACGAGGTGCACCAATTGCATGGCCCCCACGATCACCAGACCTGACACCTCTTGACTTTTTATTGTGGGGATTCGTCAAGGATACAGTGTTTGTTCCACCCTTGCCGGCTTTTCTACCGGAACTCAGACGTAGAATCTGCATCAAAATTGAACCGAGTCACGCCTGATATGATGCAGCGAGTTTGGCAAGAAATCCACTTCAGATGGGGTGTGTGCCCCATGACCGATGGAGTTCACATTCAACCTGTTTAGGTAACTTGATCTATTGTCAGTCAAGATGACACCAAAACCATTTCTGTAAGTAAAATGTATAAATAACTTTGAGCTGTCAAAGTTGTAAAGTCCTTTTTTGAAACTCCCTGTAGTTTTTCCCCTGTGTGAGTGAGAATATGGATTTTCAGGTTTGATGCAATGGGAATTCCTTGCCACAGAAATCACAGACACACATATTCCGCGGCGAATCTCATATCACTTTATTCTATTTTTTAAAAAGGTACGACTTTTTGGTTTACATGAAATTAGGATGATGCTGACAACTAGAACCATCATCCATTCCTTCACAGCTGCAAGATTTATCTTCCTTGACAGTCAAACGGGGCACACCTGTCTTATGTAACACATAATACATACATACATACATACATACATACATACATACATATCTTTATTGCCCACCCTAGTATAGACCATCGGCTTACAGGCAATAAAGGCAGAACGAAACAGAAAACAAACGAACAATAGCTACTACATCTCTCTTAAAACTACTTAACTACATTAACTACCTCTACATCTACTCAGTATCATCCTACACGTACGCGAATAGCCAGCACACATGCAAGACGCTACCGCACTACTAACTACCCTAAACCCAACCCCTACCTACCACCTAAAAGAATTAGACTGGTCGCTGCGTCGGGCCTGGTATGGAACAGACGCCCACCAATCCGTCGACAGCAGCCACCAGCCTCGCCACGTGAGAACTGATATCACATCTCACCGACACTCGCTGACACTGTGTTCCTTCCCTACTATGGGTGACATGCCACCTTGGCTGAAACCAGACCCAACAGGTGGCCTGCCATACACTTCCGCTATGTACGTCACACATACTCTTGTCCATTGTCAGCGCACTGCCTTCCCTCTCCTTTTTCTTCCCGTTCAGACATGCTCAAGCCTAACTTCTTTGGGATGGGTCAAGTCCCCACCCCTCCCTCTCCCTTGATACGTCACCCTCTCCTCTCTCACACTACCCCCTGCTCACTACATCTCACCTTATTAAACTTAAGTCTTAAACATACTACTCCCGCATGTAACATATAATATTGCCTTAAACGGGACTGTTTTGAAAATGTTCTTACAGAAATAACATCTCCAGATGAATTCTTCAAGCACCGGCAAGTGATGCATATTACTCTAGTCCACAACCGTAAGACTTCTCTCTGTTGGTGCGACGTAAATCAACTTGCAAAAAGCATTAAGGAGACGGCATATTCCTCTATGAAACACTTCAAGTTAATAAACACACTAACAGCATAAATGTGTTGGCTGGTGAGACTGCACTACAGAAAAGTACACACTCTGTGATACACACACTAGGCTAAAGTGGCCCCTCTTGTGTGCAACGTGCAATCCCTCCATGCAGCATAGGAACTTCTCCTAACTAGAGCAATGAAAGTAAACAAGAATGTTTCTGCAGATCACCACAGCAACGATTTTTGAAATGGGAAATGCGCTATTTTATAACCATACAAATGCATACTTACTCTACACCCTGTGGTTGGGGGACACAGACGAATAATACACCCACGGTATCCCCTGCCTGTCGTGAGATGTGACTAAAAGAGGCGACCAAGGGGTGCTGAATTTTGATCCATGAGATTACCTTGATTAGTACTATCAAGTGAGGAACACCATGAGTTAACTTTTCTTGTGATTATTACCTTTGCGAGAAATACCATGAGTCTATGTGTGGATCACTATGAGTTTACCGTACCTGTGTATAGTATCCGCCACTATGACGGAGGCTCCCCTTTTCCCAGGTTCGGTTAGAACACCACAAGGAGATAAAAAGATGCTATTCTCACTGGGGTGCTTCGGCATCTGGTTGTAGACATTATATGTCTGTTTTGAGGAACAACTCTGGTCTGAGCATTGCTTGTGATTAGTCCTACTATATGAGCGACACCATGGGTCTGCGTTGTCTGTGATTAGTACCCACTATGTGAGAAACACCACGGTATAGTATGGGTCTCTGTGATTAGTACCACTATGTGAGGAACACCATGGGTTTGCGTTGCCTGTGAGTGACGCCATTATGTGTGAAACACCACAAGTCTGCATTACCTGTGTGTAGTACCACAACGTGAGGAACACCGTGAGTCTATGTCTATGTGATTAGTACCGCTGCACGAGAAATATCATGGTTCTACTGTACTAGCAATTTATTTATTATTTATCGTATGGCATATACATACAGAAACAGGAAAGCAAGTGCATTATACTTTAATTTCCAAAGTTGTTATCCATTCTAGAGCCTCTGTATTGGCCTCCAGAAAATCAAACTAATCTCCAGGGTAGGCTCTTCTGCTACACTCCTTTACAATGTGTTCGATGGTTAGAAAAGAAGCACCACAGTCACACTTGGGGGATTGTATCTTTCCCCCATTTATACGCGGACGCCGCACATACTCCATGGCCGCATCGAATCCTATTTAGGATGGTCCAAGTTCTTCTTGGGAGATCAAACCTCGAATTAAGTGGGAAGAAAGGCCAGAGATGTTCACCCGTTTCTTGAGATCCATTCTTCCTTCCATTGGGCATAGGGGTTAAAAATGTCTTCTGTGAGCTTCTGAGCGAACTTAAACTGACGGATGTCTAGACGTCTAAACCTTCCTCTGAAGGTCAGGAATATTGGAGTAGTTGTACAAGTCAGGGTTCCCATTTACCTTGGAGTATTCTTTCAACAGTGCTTGTGCTCTACGGAATTAAGGAGGCATGATGTTGCTCAAGACATGAAGCCAGTGGGTAGAAGTTGATCTAATTACGCCTGAAATTATCCTCATTATGTTGTTGAGCTGAGTGTGCACAAGTTTCACACGGCAGCTGTTGATACACACAGGAGCATTGCTTGTGATTAGTGCCACTATGTGAGCGACACCATGGGTCTGCGTTGCCTGTGAATAGTACCTACCATGTGAGAAACACCACGGGATAGTATGAGTACCTGTGATCAGTACCAGTATGTGAGGAACACCATGGGTTTGCGTTACCCGTGAATAGTAACACAACGTGAGGATCATTGGCTGCTGAACCTATCTTCTAAAGATCTCCCAGCAAATATGCAAACTGTACGATGTACTAGCGATAAGTACCCGTTATGAGGGACCGTTGACCTGGATTTGTAAAAGTGGAAGACGTTTTCTTTTCAGTTTTGAACCATTTGGCATATAATCTTAAAGTTTTCCAGTCTGTCAAAACTACTAAACGGTTAAGAAAATACTATAAAATACCTGGACAATAAAACATTTCATAATATGCCTTCACTTTAAAATAAGCAAAATTTGACCCACATTCAATGTACATTCTACACCGATTGCTTTTACAGAGTGCCTCAATATTCAGG